>NC_056554.1:18643826-18858826 GCF_910596095.1 Thunnus maccoyii | reverse complement strand
AGACCCAAATATTAATGTCATGCAGTTCCTAAAGAGCATTAATATTAATATAAAATGAACAGTTTATTTATACTTTGTTTGGCCACATACTTGATGTCTGCCTCTAGGTAACTCATCACACCGACAGACTCACGCTGACTGTCGAGCATCTTCATATGTGTGCAGTTTCCGGCGCGTGTTAGAAAGGCTCGCCGCCCACACAGCGGTCACCGCTGTGGCAGGAAACCGGAAGGGCGGAGGGCATCGCCCGAAAGCACCGATCCTGCCCTGACATTTTGACTCAATTGATATATATCTGTTCGGTGTGTGCAAACAGGAATTTATTTATTTATTTAACGGCAGGTGCTTGAGGTCTTTCTACCAGCTACTTCCTTTAACTCACATAATTAAAGGCAACACCCAACTTTTAACTCACATTAAATGAGATGTAGGGAACCACATCTCTATATTCTCAGCATACTTTTTTCTTTTTTGTCTTAAAGCATTTACAAAAATATGATAATAATCAATAAAACTGGTAGCATCTGCAGTATTTTCTGCCATGTAACATCCTTTTATGCTCTGCTGCCATTGTGTTTCTGAAAATTAGGACGTTTCACATAAACCCCCTTTAGTTCCTGTCATAAAAGAGGATGTCGATTATCTACCATTTCCAATAACTCATGAATATACTGAACAGTAGATGTTGTCCATTGTTTCGAAAAAGTACATGTGGTGTCAGAGTTTATATGTCTGAAACCTTGATTCATGAAGAAAACACTATTTTAAATGTTGAAAGACATTTTAAGAGGCCTCATGATCAGGTTGAGATGAGATTTAGACACATTTTTATATTTATATGTATGTTTTGAAAGCAGTCTTGGTTACAAAAAACTACTGCGGCATTTCTCTACAAAATGTTTCATTGTGGGACGTTGACGTAATGTGTAAGTGGGAGTTCTAACCTAAAATATCTCTGCAGCGAGAGGCTGCATCGGTGGGACTGCTGATGAGAAAAACAAAAGACAATCCAGGAAGCATTACAGCAGTAATACAGTTCATCCATGAGTTTTAAAGCTTATGAAATGTTAAAAACACTACACGGCAGTTTAATAACAGTGGAATTACCTTGTTCATTTTACAGAGTAATCTACCTGGAATGTAGTCTTTATGTGTTATCACGTTGTGTTGTGTAGTGGTAGAGGAGCAAAGTTCATCTTTTTTACCTTGTAATCCTGCTTTTTGTTTTGCCAGCGTCCTCTGAGTCCAACTAAGTGGTCTCATTGAAATGAATGAGGGAGTATAATAGGTCTGAACGTGTGTAAATGAGCCTACAGTATCATTTAAGTGACTGTTACACGCTACAAGGAAGTATTTCCTACAGTTTAACCGCTTTTTTCCAAAATGAATACTATATCGCCCGCATAGCCTAACTGACAGTTTAAAAAATAATGATAATGATCTACAAACATGTGCAATATAAGAGATTTTACAGTTAAAAACATTATAAGGGAAACAAACAAAGTAAATGGGACACTTTCTCTGGCGTTTCTCTACTGCAGCTCCTTGTTTCTTATCAACTGACGTATACAGACGAGATATGAGTGTCTCAGTACGGTAACATCAGCTGTTATATGTGCTCGGCGAGTTTATCGGTCTACCTGTAACCTATAAACACACGCAAACATCCATAAACCCCTTTTGCCTCTTGTCATAAATCTCTTTGATTTCTGTTTCTTGGAAGGAGTTGGATTTAGGTCAATACTTTTTTTTTTTTTTTTCCCCCTTGTCAGCATTTGACTCAAAAATGTGATGTGAGAGCGGTTTATCTTAACATATTCAAGTGCTAACAGACAAGTAAACGGTGTAAATTGATAACTTTGTAATGTGAACATGTATTAATAGAGACAGGTAATGATGCAACATGTCTTTTTTTTTCCTATCGGGGGAAGTACTTTAGCACAAATGGACCAGACAGTGATAACATGCTTGTTATCATCAGAGTCATTTCACATCAAGGTCTTTGCCACATGACTCATTAAAGTTGCTAATGAAGCTCCCTGACCTGATTCTGAATTGATTTAACGACGAGTGATTTGGATGGAGAGAAAGATGAGAGAGGGGTTGGGGGGTGGGAAAAGTTTTTGGAAAGAAAAAGTGGAGAAAAAAAAAAAGACTAAAGGGAATTGAGGAGGAGAGACAGAAGGACGGAGCGAGAGAGGTAGAGATAGACAGGGAGAGAGAGAGAGTTGGTGTCAGTGAGTGTGTCTGCAGGGAACAGCATGTTTCTGCTCATTAAAGACAGAATGATATGCCGACTGGCAGAAAACATACACACACACACAAACACACATATGCGTGCACACACAAACACACACACACACACACATGCACACTTGCTGCAATTTGCCTTGGCAGATGAGACACTGATCTGACACTGAAAGCAGTCCGATGACAGCGCGTGGGCAGCGGAGAGCAGACGTGAACGCACACAGTCGCACACATACACACAAATAAACACACACATGCGCGCGCACGCACGCACGCACACAGGACAGGACATGCAGGCTGGTGAGACATGAGTTTGTGTGATCACAGTGACGTTTCCAGCTCTCTTAAGCAGAGTGGTGTGCCATTATCCTCCTCATCATTTTGACATGATGTGACTTGAGTGTGTGTGTGTGTGTGTGTGTGTGTGTGTGTGTGTGTGTGTGTGTGTGTGTGTGTGGGGTCCAGGTACTCCTCATGTTGCAGGGATTCGCCTCCCTTATGGGAACAAAAAGCAAGTCCCCTTAACAGCAATCATTAATTTTAGGGTGAAGACTTGGTTAGTTTAGCATTATGTTAAGGTTAGTTTAGGGTTATATTAAGGTTAGGGTAAGGGTTGTATTAAAGTTAGTTTAGGGTTATATTAAAGTTAGTGAAGAGTTATGTTAAGGTTAGGGTAAGGTTATATTAAAGTTAGTTTAGGGTTATGATAAGGTTAGGGTAAGGTTATATTAAAGTTAGTTTAGGGTTATGATAAGGTTAGGGTAAGGTTATATTAAAGTTAGTTTAGGGTTATATTAAGTTTAGGGTAAGGTTATATTAAAGTTAGTTTAGGGTTATGATAAGGTTAGGGTAAGGTTATATTAAAGTTAGTTTAGGGTTATGATAAGGTTAGGGTAAGGTTATATTAAAGTTAGTTTAGGGTTATATTAAGTTTAGGGTAAGGTTATATTAAAGTTAGTTTAGGGTTATGATAAGGTTAGGGTAAGGTTATATTAAAGTTAGTTTAGGGTTATGATAAGGTTAGGGTAAGGTTATATTAAAGTTAGTTTAGGGTTATATTAAGTTTAGGGTAAGGGTCGTATTAAAGTTAGTTTAGAGTTATATTAAGGTTAGGGTAAGGTTATATTAAAGTTAGTTTAGGGTTATGATAAGGTTAGGATAAGGTTATATTAAAGTTAGTTTAGAGTTATATTAAGTTTAGGGTAAGGTTATATTAAAGTTAGTTTAGGGTTATGATAAGGTTAGGGTAAGGTTATATTAAAGTTAGTTTAGGGTTATGATAAGGTTAGGGTAAGGTTATATTAAAGTTAGTTTAGGGTTATGATAAGGTTAGGATAAGGTTATATTAAAGTTAGTTTAGAGTTATATTAAGTTTAGGGTAAGGGTCGTATTAAAGTTAGTTTAGAGTTATATTAAGGTTAGGGTAAGGTTATATTAAAGTTAGTTTAGGGTTATGATAAGGTTAGGGTAAGGTTACATTAAAGTTAGTTTAGGGTTATGTTAAGGTTAGGATAAGGTTACATTAAAGTTAGTTTAGGGTTATGTTAAGGTTAGCAGTAGGATAAGTCTCCAGGAAGTGAATGTAAGGCAATGTAACTCTGAAGTGATGGAAACATGACTCTGTGTGTTTGTTTTATACTTCACACTGCTCTAGCTTCAAATCAAGCTTTAGCAGCCATTATCTTATACGTGTGTGTGTGTGTGTGTGTTTGCTCTCACAGCCAATCAGACAGGTTCTTCCAGTTCTATTTAAAGCCTCAAGGAAGTAGGCTTGTTCTTGCATGAGCACACAGACAAGACACACCACTCCTCTTAGGTGAATGTCATGAAAGGGGGAGCGCAACAGCTTCTTTGCATGCTCCGCCTTGTGTGTGTGTGTGTCTGTCATACACAAAAGAGGCGTGTCCTACAGCACACCTGGGGGCGTTGCTATCTGACAAGAGAAGTTTTAAAGGGAGGAAGTGCATTGTTAGCGGAACTGCTGGTGTGTGAGGAGAGTTACAGCTGAGGTGGGGTGAGTAAGAGAACAATACAGTGAGAGTTGAGGGTTAATTGTATGTAGGAGTAGTGAAAAAGAGAAGAGAATTGTACTTTTAAGTAAGAGAAGAAGAAAAAGATGGCAGGAAAACAATCCAAATAGCATCTTAAAAGAGCAAAAACTCCACATCACACCTGTGAAAGTCATCTCACTCCTGGAGGTTTACTTTGACTGAGCTAGTAGAGGGTGTGAGGTCAGAAGCAGGTGTCGCCGTGCGCCAATGCTAGGGTTGTGTCAGCCAAGCGGGTGCTGCATAGCACCCCTGTTGTTTAGGGGCAGACTGGGGGATGACGACCAGCTCAGCCACGAGGAACAACTGGAATCCAGTCGCATTGAAAAGTCACAAGTCAAGAGTTTCCTGGTGGAAGAGGTCAGTGTGTTGAACTATAGAAACATGAAGTCAAAATAGTTTTAAAGGGTTATGTTTTATTGCCTTCACACTGCAAGTGGCACGGCCTGTTCTGGTTTGAATGGTTGGTTTTATTCTGACCAATTGTGGGAAACACAGGAAGCTCCAGTTTTGTGTGTGTGTGTAGTGGTTTCAGTTTTGGATGGGAAAATTCTGTATTTACACTGTGTCTGTTTGGTTTTCCATCGGCTGTTTTGTTTGCTGCAATTAAATCGGGTCGGATCAAAGTACAAACTTTCTTACCGTCAATTTTCACTGTCTTAAAGGATAAGGTTATTGACAACAAATCCCATGAAAAGGCCAACAATGTGTTAGTCCATCTCTCATACTTTCTGACTTCCCTATCTTGCCTGTCACACTGTTTCCTACTAAAGATGTAAACGTCGAGAGGTCTAAATGTATTGCTTCATTTTCACAAAAGGCACAGAAATGTCCAAAAACAGCTGACACTTAAGTTTCTAGCAAACAGCAAATTATGAATAGCAAAAAATAGTAGTTTTGGAGGGACTACTTTCTACTTTTGAGCCTAATTTATGAGTTTTTAATTGTTTTGGGACAACAATGAAGGTCTAAAACACAGAAATCACTTTAGCTACACAGACAACTTGTCAGTAGGATCAACTCAATGTTGGTTTTGGTCATGATGGTGATACTTGAAAGGCAAGTTTAAGAAATTACTCAATATATCTGTGCCAATTTTCAGACTAAATGATGAATGGGTTTGTTGGAAAAATGATTGGAACAATGATAATCAATCATTCTTCCCAGTCTTATTCATGTGTTTCTGGTTAAAGCCAGATTAGATCTAACAGGTCTAATGTGTCACTCCTGGTTTCTGAAACAAAAAAGTAGCATTCAAATACATATAGTGTGTAAGAAACGTGTATTGCCTTTCATAGCTTTAAAGCATTTAAATACAGTAGCTTTTTAGCAAGAAATACAACCAATCAAGCCCAACAAGAGGTGCAACTGTTCCCCAAACATACAGACGTTTATTCCTGTAGTTTTTCCAGTTTCAATTATACGAGAAGTGGTTTGTTTTTCATTTATCTTTTCTACCATTTCATTCTCATCAGTGGCAGCTGTTGTTCATTACACAAAATCAGATTTGTTGGTAAACTATCTAACCTCTGGCGGCCGATGAACAGAGGAAGTTCTGCTTTCTCTCAGCCAACAAACTTGGTAAATCTCCACACATCAGTAAAGTCACCCGGGCCCCCCTTCAGCCGTCTGGAAAATAAATCGAGTTCAAGTGATTCGTTGATCGAGTGTTTACAGTGTGAACACTGAAGGTCAATCAGTCAGGAAGGACTGTGTGCAAATTGGCAGGATGGGGGTAGACGGATGTGTGTTTATGTGTGTGTGTGTGTGTGTGTGTACTTGGTTGGGTGGTTTAATGTAGCTGACTCGAAAAGAAAAAAAGAGTTGAATCAGTCAGTTTTGGCTCTGTTTGATTGTGTGTGCATTTTGCAGATGAGTAAGTATGTGTGTTAATGCGCTCTTGTGTGCATATCCACTTCATAGCTCCTCCGTCTGTGTATCTGTGTGTGTGTGTGTGTGTGTGTGTGTGTGTGTGTGTGCACATCAAGTCTACTGGGGCTGATTGTTGTGATGTAATTAGTCCTGCTCTAATGAATACACTGATCTGTCTGACAACATCTCTCAGATGGAGAGGAGAAGAAGAGAGGAGAGAAGAGAGGAAAAACCTCCATCATAGGAGTGGCTACATTATGAATGCAAGCTGGTGCAAAACCTGACCTTTGCATACAGTATATGTTGTGTTTAGGCAGTCATATGCACTGTACACGTGCGCTGTTTGCACTGCTGATATGCCTCTCTGCAGAGTTTGAGTACAACCAGCCAATTAAAATGAAGCTATACATGTTAATGAGTCTTATTCAATCAGGGAGCTTGACTAAGAACATGTTATTTGATACAGAAATGGCCTGAAGGAAGTGTTACGAGAAGGTCACACATGATATAATCATGCTTATATGTGCCCTATAATGTGACTACTGTGTGTAAAGGCAGTCTGGTTGAGCTGTTTCTATAAAATCACCATAATAAAAATGGGTTTTATTGCTTTAAAATGATTTATAGTTGATTCCAAAGCTGAAAATGTGTGAAACTAAGTTTCAGTGCATGCCTGTGTTGTTGTTGCCTTAAATCCATTCGAAAACCTGCACAAAAGAGTCAGATAAGAGCGGCTACGCCCGTGTATAAGCTCACTTGCGACACACATAATAGGCTGTAAACTTTGTGTTTTCTTAACTCCCAGTGTTAATCCCAACCCTGCTAGCTGCCGTCTTGGTGGCGTCCAATTCGCCAACCCAACACTTAATCTTCTGTGCAACTTCACTGCAGCTCATGATTTGAATATATTTATCTTTGTGTTTTAAATTGGCAGTTGAGTTGAATGGTTGAAATTTGATTATGCCTACTTCTGCTGTGGCGTGTTTTATGGCTTGTGAATTACTTCCCTTATTTGTGATATGCTGTGTTGCCAGTTTATGAGGTACACCTAGCTAAAATTAATGTTGTCTTGATTCAAAAGCCCTGCAACAAATCCTACTTCCATGATGGTTAAATTATTAAAACTGTTTTAGAGAGGTGTTGATTCAGCTTAAGAGCTATTTTAGAGGCTGTAATTTGTGGTGCTGTTGAGTTGTGTGTTGTGTTTAGTGAGTTTAGTCTGCACTCATTGATATAAATGGGGTGGACATGATGTTAGAAACACATTTATACAGTAGTTTCAACAAAAACTGAGCATTATAACCTCTTACAAGTGTAACTGTATTGATGATAGATACTCACACACACACGTAGATAAATACTCTAACATCTGTCGGAGTAGTTTTTGTGCCAGTTGGTTTGGAGTTTGTTGGCTTGTTTTATTGAGTCTTAATCTAGTAGCAAATCTGCTTTTCAAATCAGAATCCTTTAGCAAATATATTTAGCTTTCAACAACTCAAAGCAACAAAAGTCATGAATAAGTTTATATCAAAGAGCTAAAACTCAAAGGTTGACATGCAATACTAATGTTTTTTTCTAATTTACTGTACCTATTTGCTGTTTGACTAAATGGCTCAGAGATAGTTCCTCTAATCCTGAGTAAACAAGTTACTTAAATATGTTCCCTATCTGTATTTTAGCAGTTAGTGAGACGACTTGAACCAACAACATTTTGATGAAACGCAACCTGAAAAGCAACCACAAAGCCTCCATAAGACTTACAACATTGTGAGTTTGGCCTACATCAGCTATATCATTGGTTGCTATGTCATTAGCCGCTTTTCTCAAACAAAAACACTGATTAGTTTTTTGACTGACAGCTCCCGTTGCCATCGCTGTGGCAACCGTGCACGAGCCCGATTGGTGGAACAGGTCTGTCACACCTCGCCGTTATCTCCGACGTGTCAGGTGGTTCAGGCAAAAGAGACCTTTACACCTTCTTGTTTGTGTGTTTTCTCCTTTCTTCTTCCCCCTCAAGGCATTCGCCTGTTCTTTTGTTTTTCTTCTCTTTTTATGTCGACTCTCTAGAGTCTCCGTTTGTTGTAATTCCTGTGCCGTACCTTTTTTTTGTTGTTGTTGTTTTGCTTCCCTTTCTTCGCTCCTGGCCGCTGTCACAGCTCTGTTTCTTCTTCCCTATCTCCTCTCACTAATGATCCATACCATTAGACTATCTATCATGGTTTCCACCGTCAATCCTCCCCTCTACTCTACTCTACTCTTCTTCCTTTTCTTTGCTTCTCACTTTCTCTCTTAACAGCGCGACAATATGTGATTTGCTCTCCCTCAGGGTATAAAAGCACATTTATTCTAAGGAAGAAACATGAGCTGTGAGAGCACAAGAAGCTGCATGTAACCATTGCAAGGCAGGATATCTCATGGACGCACATGTACACAAACACATTACAGCTGAGAAATGAGATTGTGATGGAGCGATGAATTAAATTTATCGCTGGTTCGGAGGTGCATCTGCCTTGTATTACTCCCTCTGTTCAGATAGCCGAGGACATTACTGCAAACGCACAGACGGACACAGAAAGTGAGACAGAAACTCATAAGATGAAGAGGAGAGAGAGAAAGATAGATGACTGATATCGCGATAGGAGAAGGGGTGGGAAGGGAGGGAAACATGTAAACAGAAATAATGCAGCTAAACAAGAGACAAACAGAGGGAAACTGTAGAGGGAATTCTGTGTAAAGAAGATGGATGACAAAGGTGAAGAGATCTAAGGACCAAGAAGGGAAAAGATTACAAAAGAGGGAAGGTGGAAGAGGGAAATATACTGCCAATTAGACCAACAGCAAGGAAGTTATGCAATATATTGAGTCAATTTATGTATTCTTCCTTCCTTCCTTGTCTGCAGCAGTGCACTCTGTCTCTATAGCTCTTATGAAGATGGTCTTACTGCAAGATAGATGCAAGACACTAGCTAACGTAATGTACAATATTATGTACATGACCCTAAACAAGATGTAAAGTGTTAATTAGTGAGCTTTAGAGGTGCTGGTAGATGGATTTTTTCACTCCTTGAAAGAGCTAGACTAGCTGTTTCTTCCTGTTTCCAATCTTTCTGTTAAGCTAAGCTAACTGGTTGCTAGCTGCACAGTAGCTTCATATTTACGGCACAGAGTGGTATCAATCTTTTCATCTAACTCTCAGCAAGACTTGTAAGGGTATTTCACAAACTGTCAAACTATTTCTGTACCAGCTAATAAACAAAATAAGTCACATAAAACTCACATAAAAGCAAAGTATTGTACAGTAGCTACATATACTAGAACTATCCAGCAACTGTGCTAGCTAGCAGCTAGCTATCAAAAGGATTAGGTGTCGTGTGCAAAACATCAATATACATGATATTCGGTACCAATGCTAAGAGCACACTTTTTAGATGCCTTAGTTTGAGGAATATAAACATGATGTAATTCTTTTTTTTTCATTTACCATAACAAAATATGCCGTAAGCTCTCAGTCCACCTGTTGTTAAGTAAAGAACTTTTCCCAAATAATATTCTTATATTACATAAGTCTGCAGATTTAAATATCTGAACAAAAAACTGTGGATCTGACCAAGTCATGCGACTTTTGATTCTTGACATTTTTCAGTACTCTGTAAAAAGTATTGAGGTTTGATGCCGCCAGCTCTAAGTAGCAACTGTACAAGCTAATCTTCAAGACAGGGTTAACTATTTTTACCAAGCTACTGATTGATTTATACTTATTACTGATCCATTTAAACTAAATCATAAAATAATCTAACTTAAAAACTGTAGTACATTAATAAAACTAATTAGAATTACATCATTTGTCTGTATCAGTAGTTTTATTCAAGAGCAGGGGAGACAGCTAGCGTTGGGTTGTTTGTATCTTAAGTTACTAAATTAGCATTGCGTTAATGCGAAAAAGAAAATGTGGAAAGACACACAAACGTAGATGGACCTCAAATGTATCAATGCAATCTCAGTGATACACTGTAAACTTCAATTTAATGTTGGCTTGTAAACTATAAAACATAAATTAATCAACCGATATCGCTTTCTCTTATCCTGCTTGTGGATTGTTGGTAGTTGTCGGGTGTTGAACCATCTGTCTGAGTCTTCAATTTTCCTTTAGGGCAGATTTCCCGGATCATTCACCGATCTGGCAACGGTGCCGAGTTACCACTGCCAAAATCATTCCTGTCTGGGCTTAAAACTTTGGTAGATTACACTAATAAAACAACATACCCGTGTTATAGAAAGCACCAGAGAGTCTTCTGTTGCTGCTTGTCCCCTTGGTTTTATTACAGTACAATTTAGCACTCAGCTGCTGATTTGGAGATAACAAAAACAATATCCTTTCCACCTTCCCCCTTCATTTTCCTTTAAGTGCTTCATATCATTCTGTGGTGGCAAAATCGTGTCACACATCTGCTCCTTGAAACAGGGAGCTTTTGATGCTTATTAGGCAGGAATTTCCGCCTATTTTAAAGTTGAATTCAATGTTAAACAAACCAAAAAAGAACCACAAATAGTCAGCCGAATGACTTAAATGTGAAATATAATTGCACTTTTTTTGCTTCATCCATGGAAATGGTTTACACACATCCAATCTCCCAGTACACCCTTCTGCAGAATATCTATTTCAACATCCATACACGTTTACTCTCACAGTTTACCTTTGCCCGCAGGTTGTAGTGGCAGCGCTGGTTATGCAGGCTGCTTCGTCGCAGGTGACGTAAGGAATCTTACGACCGTGTGATGATTCGGCGGCACTGATTCATTGTGTTTGCTGATTACAGCAAGTATGCGGGCATGTTTCCTGGAGGCTTTTGCAAAAGAGCTGCATGATGAGTCATTTTGAGAATGATCCAATAATTTGAAACACATTTTTTTTTCAAGCATCAAGAGTTTCTTAAAATGTGTGTAAAGCTTATTTTAAGTTCTTATAAAGCTTACAGTGTGACCCATTTCTCAGAGACAGACAGTTGACGCTGGTTTCTACCCGTGAAAATATGCAGGTGACACACTCACGGATGCAGGCTCGTGGTTATCTCTGTCGGAAAGTCACGGGCTTGTCATGGCAGTTGATCTAATGAAAGTTATGGTGGCGACTCACATTCACAGGAATGTCGCTACGTTAGGTGATAAACGAGCAGGTATGAACGTAGAGCCATGAGTAACGTGATCAGAGTTTTAAGACCTGTGTGTCTATAACTGTGTACCGGGTATCCTCTTGTGTGAGAAATAAGGATCTCCATGGCGACCCCGACGTCCTATCACAAATTGATTACCCACGGTGCATCCTCTCTCCTCTCTGGGCATGTACTCATAAATAGAGAGAAAGAGAAAGAACGAGTGCATGATAAGCGCAGGCACAGACGGAGGATAATAGGAAGAAAAAAAACAAAAAACAGGCACCACAATAGAATCAGTGGGGAGTTTCAGCTAAGCAAATCCATGGTATCAAATCAAATCATGTGTTCTGGCTTTGTTAATAATTTCCATGCAGACACGGGTGGCTGTACCTCCTACCTGCTGCATCACCTCATCACTGTTGCCGTCGCAGCACATGACATTACCCCCTTGGTTATTATTACTGCATTAACTCTCGCCATCGACACGCCGCATTGACACCCAGCCAAACGTTGCTTCCTCATTTCTTTATTTAACAGATGAGTGAGCTATTTTTGGAAACCATGGGAAAATATTTCCAGTGGGCTCCTGGTATTCACATCAGATATTTTCACACCATCACTGGAATTGAAAATGCAAAAAAAAAAACAAAAACAGTGGTATAGTCCTTTAAGTAAACATGTCTGTGATCGTCTAGCAACTTGACAGATTCAGTCAACACCTTTTCTTCTTTTAGCACCTTTTTCTATGTTGCTGTTGTGTTGAAATAACATCTTAGTGACACTATCTAAACTGTGTGAACTCCAGGAAGAACAGCTGTCACTTCACTTATTCAGAGAATCGAGATATACTTACGTCTTTTTTCCCCTTTCTTTTTTCTGTCTCTCTACAGAAAAGTGTAAAGGAGGGAATCCTGTTAAAGCAGACGAGCTCCTTCCAGAGATGGAAGAGGAGGTACTTCAAACTTAGAGGGAGGACCCTCTACTATGCCAAAGACTGCAAGGTACAGGAATGTGCGAAACTGCCTGCAGCAGCTTTAGAGTAACAACATGTTTATGACATTAGTAAAAGCTGTAAAACCAACAGGCCCCAAAGTACACACGTTTTTACCACAGCTGTTGCATCACATACTACAGAATGGGTTTCATATAATTAGGAGGTGTCAGAGAAAATAAAACGTGTGATTAAATGTACCTGGAAAACATATAAAAGATAAGTTATGACGATTTTTTTTGCATTGTTTGTCCTTTTTTTTCCCCCCACCAGTCTCTGATTTTTGATGAGGTGGACCTATCAGATGCCAGCGTGGCCGAGAACAGCACCAAGAACATCAATAATAGTTTCACGGTAAAGACTTTAGAAACATCTCACATGTGGTTTAAAGCATTTCAAAACTGTAAATTCAGCCTGGTTTTCAGTGGCAAATTATGACACAATAAGTAAAGTTATTTCTAAGCTTAAAATCTCAGACACCAATAAACAGAGCATTATTATAATCTTTTTCAATGCTAACAGTATATTGTTAGGGATGGCTTGAATATCTCAAAATCTGCTGGATGGATAATTGTGAAATTTTTTACTTATATCCATGACACCCAAAAGATCAATCCTAAAAACTTTGGTGATCCGCTGACTCTTCCTCTAGCACCATCATGACGTTTACATTTTCATTTTTTAGTGAAATTTCTCACCAACTATTGATTCAGACATTCATGTCCACATCAGATGAATTTGTATAACTTTGGTGATTCCTTAATACTTTAAAATTACTAAAACTAATGAATCATCATCAGCCTCAGCTGTACTTTGTGTCTAGCGCTAATTAGCAAAGCATGCTAACGCGCTAAGATGGCATGTTAGCATTGTTGTTGCGAGTAAGTTAGCATGGTGACGTTAGCATCATGCCGATAATATGATGCAATGTTTAAAAATTGATAAATAAGGTAAATAGATTTTTTTCAGATATTTTGGAGTTTAGATTCAGCTCTTTGTTTCACGTTTCACTTCTAAGATTAAGACTCTTTCTTCTTCTCAGGTGATCACGCCATTTCGAAAATTAATGCTATGTGCCGAAAGCAGGAAAGAAATGGAGGACTGGATCAGTGCTCTTAAGTCCGTCCAAAAATGGGAAACTTATGAGGTTCGTTTTTTCCCCATCTCTCTGTCAGTGTCTCTTTATGTTTTAACATCATTATTTATTCCGTTGCCTGAGATCAGAAAAGACTAAGAAAAGTGCCAAACGGATGATCCTTTGATGAAAGCTGGTTGTGTGTAATTTATTTTCATTCCTTTATGCTTCTTCCATCTGTTCTTTACTCTTCCTCCTCCTCTCTTCCACCCTTTCCTTTTCTCTTTCTCTTATCTGCTTCTCATTTCAGCTCATTGCCAGCAGATTGATGTCTCTCATAAAATAAGACACTGTGCTTTAATAGGCTATAAAGAGAGCTGAAGGCTGTAAGCCGCTATCCAAGCTGAGCTGAAATTCTCTCAGGTTTTTTTTTGGGCTTTTCAGTGCTCCCCGCATTTTACAACTGTGCAATTAGGCTTTTAATTTATATCATTGTCTCGTCCCTCGTTATTCCCAGTTAGACTTGAGTTGCGGGTTCAGGCTGTGGATAGCATCTTCTCCCAATTAATCCTTGTTTGACGTCTAACATTTTGATATAAATCTCCAGAGTTATGGACACAGCAGGGTGTCTTCTGTATGCATTTTGGTTTGATGACTTTCATCTTCTTACACATATTGTGCTTCTATATACTGTATCTCTTCCCCTCAGGCCAGTTAGCATTAATATCATGTTCCTATCCTTGAATGCCTCCGTCTTGAGGCCACAGAGTTTACTGTGCACTGCCGATATCATTATCTTATCTTTGTATCCAAGCTTCCTCTGACTGTTTAGTTTAGCATGAAATATAAAAAGTCATCTCTCCTTCCTCAGGCTAGTTATTTTTGATGTAGCGCCCCGATGATCCTTGCTTTCCACCTCAACCAGTTTAACACAAAGTGCCGGTGTCGTTGTCCTTTCCTTTCTCAGGCAAGCCAGTTCAACATGGAACATTTCTCCGGGATGCACAACTGGTACGCCTGCTCACACGCCAGACCGACCTTCTGCAACGTCTGCAAAGAGGCTCTGCCAGGCGTCACCTCCCACGGCCTGTCCTGTGAAGGTACGGACACACACTCATGCGGATATCATAAACTATGAATAGAAATTTGAACTCTTTGTTGACAGAAAATGACAAGTATTTAGCTTTTACTATAGATTGAAGGTGTAAAATCCTCAGAAAACTAAATTTGATCACAAGATTGTCATGACCAGAGTAAAGAAGTAGGTTTATAGCTCCTTATTGCAGAGTGAAACTGTCCTTCACCTTCCTCGTATCAGCAGTAAAATATCTGAACACACCCACACAGATGTTTTTAGATCAGTAGCCAATACAAATTATTGGGATTTAAATTTCTGTATAGTTTATTATCAGCCTCCAATATCCCATATCTTTGGGGGGAACAAAATGACAGGTACCGATAATTCAAATGTTGTGCAAACACACATGGAAAACATATATCCACCCTTCTTTCACCCGTCTTTTTAAGGCATTTCAGCCTTTATTTTGAAGCTGATAGTAGAAGCAGACAGGAAACCGAAGTTACCAAGGAACCCCACAATATGCTATGTTTATTTAAAAAGGTTAAAAACCACAAACAACCAGTTTTGATACAGATTAACCATCTTTTGACTTTTTAAAATGCCTCACAGTACAAGTCAAAAACTCTGAACATAGGTGGACCCACTGCACAGGAGTTTCCACATATGCTAAATTTAGAGACCCGCTCCAGACATACTGTAAGATATATAAAAAAAAATACTCTGCTTGGAGTAATATGTTTTTGTTTTTTGTTTTTTAAATCACATTAAAAACCTTAAAATTCCCTCTATTCCTTCTCACTCATTGAAAAATCCAGAATTTATGAGTATTTATAAAGTTTAACTGCTGGATACAGCACTGTAAGGTCTATTCTCAGTGTTTGTGCACTGGAGGCCTCAAGTTTCCACATCACACTTGTGTAAATTGCATACTAGACCACAATTGGCTAGTTGTAATGTCACAAATCCTGTCCATAGGCATGAAGGTGAGCACAGAGAAACTTTCCCCTCTTCTGCAGATGAAAGAGAAAACAACTCTGCACATACGTCATCCTGCACATTGAAGCTCAAACACGTGAAGGAACAAGAAGCAAAACACAGCGAGTCACAGTATCAGTCGAGGCTATTTAAGTTTGTCTAACATGTTGTTTTTTCTTCTGTCCTCTCAAGTCTGCAAGTTTAAGGCTCATAAGCGATGTGCAATTCGCTCCACCAACAACTGCAAATGGACCACACTGGCCTCTATAGGAAATGACATCATTGAAGACGAGGATGGGGTACGTATCCATATACTGTACATACCAACCCCAATTTATCTGTACTATATTAACTATATTGATTGATAAAAACAGATTAAAACAACTGTCATAAAAAATCTTAACCATTATGGAAGAGCAGGTGGATTTTTAATGCTTTATTTTTTATTTTTCATCAATCTTTGCACCCAAGTATTGTCGTCCAACTTGCTTAACTTGGTTTTAATGACTACAAGTCAAATGACCGTGTGTCTCGTGTTCTATTTTATATATTTCCATATTTTTCCCCCCAGGTGTCCATGCCCCACCAGTGGCTGGAAGGAAACCTGCCGGTCAGTGCCAAATGTGTGGTGTGTGACAAGAACTGTGGCAGCGTGCGGCGGCTGCAGGACTGGCGCTGCCTCTGGTGCAAAGCCATCGTAAGTCAGACAGATTGTAGCCTCGGAAAAAAAAAAAAAAACCCGTCCTGTCAAATCAATGTCAGTATTTATTTACGACATCACTGCCAGCTGACAGCTAGATTTGACTCTACAAAGTTTCAACATGATTAAATGTTAAAATCTCGGTAGAAGAAAAGTTAAAGTAGGGCGCCGAGTATTTTTAAATTAGTTTATCATCGTCCGTGTTTGAGATGCACAGGTATCCATGGTAATTGAGCTGGTACTCGTCCAGTTTTCTGTCCCAATTATAGCAGAAGGAAAAACATGTCTGCAATGAGCCAAAAATTTTAATCCAAACCTCCCAAATTTAGGTCTCAGCAGCTCTCTAGATGAAAGAGAAAATATGAAATACTGGAGGAAAAATGTTGTGTTGATGTTTCACTACAGAGTTCTTGATGAAAAGTATATATTTTTTGGGTGCGAAGCCGTATGAAGTTTCAGTTACTCTACAGGGCACAACGTGACGATACTCATAATTAATTCATTAATAAGATTAAATTCTCTTTTGTTTGTTTTCTGAGATGTTAATTTATGCACAAGGAGTTTTCGAGTGCACTCAGGGTGAGATGCGCTCTCAAACTTTTCATTGTGTTCGACTCGCTCGCTCGCTCCTTGAAGACTCAAGGTCTGAAAAGTTCACTCGAGTCATCAGAGTAATGGGACGGTGCTTGAGATCCCTGAGGGGGAAGAAGAAGAAGAGGAGGAGGAGGAGGAGGAGGAGGAGGAGGAGGAGGAGGAGGAGGAGGGCAGGTTTGAAATGAGAAATGAAACAGGGCTGATGAATTCCTGTCAGCCTCAGGGTTGCTTTAGTCTGACCCGACGCTCGGACCGCCTCGAGCAAGATGAGGAGAATAATTTTCCTGCGCAGGGACATTAACAATGCTTAATATGGCCTTTTCAGCTCGAGTAACTGACTCTGTAAGGAAAAAAACTCATTAGGACATTACAAGACACTGACACAAGACTAACACTTTGATTCTGCATGTTGTCAACAGAAAGAAAAGAAAAGATTCATGTGTTGCATGTGGAGTGTTTGGATTTTAACAAAAGTTACTTTGAAGCACAGCGCAAGTATAATTTGAGTTCTTGCTAGTTTTCTGTGGCTTGAAAGTAAAAGCTACTCAATATTTTTATATTCAAAATGGGTTAAAATGACCATGCAGATGTGAAAAGTGTCACTCATAGTGACAAACCTACAGAGAATTATTACAGAGTTTTAGCCTCTATCAGCCCATTGTTTTGATTTTGGTTAGCTGCTTCACTGTGTTTATTTGCTCTCGTAAGCATCCTTTTCAGATGCGACAGGCAGCTGTGTTGAGCAAAGAAAAACACAGTGTTTGCTACCTGCTCAGCACCAAAAGGCAGACAGACAGGTTAAGCGAACTGCTGGCAAACAGCAGAGCGTTTAACAACTTATCAGGAGCTGGTGGAAACCAAAACAGAGCTTAATGCTAATTAATTAATGCTAATGTTTCTCTGCATCTGCTGCATGTTTAAACAGGCAACTGTTTCTCAACACATTCCCTATACGCATGTTACGCTGCAACAAAGTGGCGTAAAAATCAATTACTGCTGCTTTAATATTAACTTGTGACAGTTTTTACATACAGCACCAGTCAAAAGTTTGGACTTACCTTCTCATTTCCACGAATAAGAAACTGTGTCCAAACTTTTGAGTCGTACTGTAGATGCTCCGTGACTGAATATTTTTTTTTGTACCAATTTCTCCAAATGTCATGCTAATTTATAAAGTTTAAAGCAATTTAACATGTAATAGTTTACTCTCAAAAATGATCCACAATGTTGTCTGTAGGTACATTAGGACACATTTAGTCATTTTCCACCCATTTAAGCTAAAAGACGACACTTTAATCAGCTGCAAGTCAAGAAAATAAACTCAATTTTACACCCTAAGGTAATTATTTTACTATATTTTATGTTATTGAAAAACAACAAAGGAAAAAGTTGAAATATGACTTATTTTGTTATAAGCAGCAAAGGTGTCTTCGAGACACAAACTCAAACACGCAGCTGCAGAGATGCAACTTTACTGCGTCCTAGTGTTCCACTTAGCAAAGGATGAGTTGCCTTTGAGTGTTTAGAGCAAATGGTTACGCATTATATTAAGTCTATCCCTAATGCACACACACACACACACACACACACACACACACACACACAAATGAATCAGAGTGGTATTTGTAAAGGTTATAGAACTGACATTTGGTGGGTTTCAGAGGGATGTAATGACCTTTCTTCTTGTACTGAAATATAGGATTACTATGGAGACCACTGACCGTGCATGTGTGTGTGTGTGTGTGTGTGTGTGTGTGTGTGTGTGTGTGTGTGTGTGTGTACATGCAGGTCCACATCAGCTGTAAAGAACAAATGGGGAAGGTGTGTCCCTTGGGTCAATGTCGAGTGTCAATCATCCCTCCCACTGCACTTAACAGCATCGACTCAGACGGTGAGACACCTCTTACACCCTCTCACACACACACACACAATCACACAATCACACACACATGAACTTGTGTGTCGCACAGACCGTAGGTTCAGATTTCAGGAATGTTAACTTTTAACTCCAATGACACTGTGACTGACAAATCCTCTTGATCCATTATATTTATGATGCAAAATACAGTAATTTTAATAAACATTTTAAATTATAGCATGTTTGGACAAAACTTTCTATCAGAAAGTGGAAGAAAAGAGTAATATTTGCATCATATGTCTCAGATTTGAGGCAATATTTGTCTTGTTTGAACATAATTTGGATATTTATGCTACACAAAGAAAGTATCAGATCAGAAATGTACAATTTTGAGACACAAACTGTGAATCTATTTTTCAAAACTCATTTACAAAAACTTTCCTTTCAGGCTTCTGGAAGGCCACCTCCGCGTCGTGCTCCAGCCCTCTCCTGGTCCTCGTCAACTCCAAAAGCGGAGACAACCAGGGGGTCAAGTTCCTCCGCAAGTTCAAGCAGCTCCTCAACCCAGCTCAAGTCTTCGACCTGATGAACGGAGGACCGGAGCTCGGGTACTCGAGCTTTTTCTGGATTGTACTTCGGAAAAACTTGAGATCCCTCAAGCAGTGATTTTTTAAATGTTGAGAGTGGATTGAAATAATGAAATTATCTAACTGTGTCGGGTTATATAACAAAGTAGAAAAAGGTGTGAATGTGCCAAGTTTGCTTAAGTTATCTTTCATTTAGATTTACTTGATATCAGACTGTGTTCTTACTTGTTGGAGCGTCTAGTTTGCAGCAACATGTTTTAACACAAGTATCGATGCTGCCTTCCCGTAACATCTCTTCATATTTGGTGTTTTCTCTCCTCATCCTCCGGCCACTTCCCACACTCTCCTCCTCCTCCTCCTCCTCCTCCTCCTCCCCACTCTCCTCTCCTCTCCTCTCCGCAGCCTGCGCCTTTTCCAGAAGTTTGTGACGTTTCGTATCCTGGTGTGCGGAGGAGACGGCAGCGTGGGCTGGGTGCTCTCGGAGCTGGATAAACTCAACCTCCATAAACAGGTGAGAACAACGACGGGGAGGAGGAAGAGGAGGAGGATGATGTAATACTGATGTGTAAGGTAAAAAGAGAAAGTAACAAATTATAAATTATAAAAAATTATTTTCCACCTGAGGTCACACGGAGGTTGTAGCTTGTTGCTGTCCGTTGTCCTGAAACCTGAAATTGCCAATTATTTGACAATAAAGGATTCAAAAAATATATAATCAAGGATCTTTTGTTAACAACAGCATGACCGTCACATTTCGCTCAAGGCTTTATCAGGTTCATGAAAAGTTATTATGGCTTATTGTACCTTTTCATAAGCCGGCTGCTCTGCGGTACACGCTGTGTGCAAACCTTCTTCTTCTTTGTCAGCTTTTAGTGCTCTGATGAATAAAGATTTAGAGAGTTTTTGACCTATTAAAGCTAAAAAGGACACAGAGAAAGAAACCAAGCGCAGAGGGAGGACACAGTGAAAGGAACTGGTCAGAATCACCAATAATACGCTGCTTACCTGAACCGATTAATTAATTTAATTAAATTCATCAAAATAAATGAACGCCTCGCTGTATAACATGGTTTTTTAATTTTAAATTAATTCAATTTGGATGGATAAATGCTATGTCAAATCACTTTGAATAATATCAGGTCATGTCAGACTAGAGTAGATTAACCGCTGTGACGCCTCTCTGAGTCACTACGTTATTATCAGACTTTTATTAATATTTCTACACTTTTTTTAGACATTGGCTTGAGGGCAGAAACGCTTTATAATCAAGTCTTCATCCTTGCTCTTTGTCACACACACACGCAGTATACATGTATCAACGGCAGGATTTTAACAAAAGTGAGAAGCTTCTGTTACTTTCTTCCTCTGGACACATATGTGGAGAAAAAGTGTGCATAACCAACACAATAACTTCCCTTTATGCATCAAAAAATCCGATTTTACATACACAAATAGTCCGTCTGGTGCTGCTTTTTTGTCTGTTTACATACGACACACTGATATAAACTCTCTTTATCGTGTTTTGTGTCGTTGGAAGTGACTGATTCTATCTCTCTCTCTCTGCAGTGCCAGCTCGGCGTGCTGCCGCTGGGCACAGGTAACGACCTGGCTCGCGTTCTTGGCTGGGGAGGCCTCTGCGACGACGACGCTCAGCTGCTGCAGATCCTGGAGAAGCTGGAGAGAGCCACCACCAAAATGTTGGACCGGTAAGATTAGTTAGGGTGTTAGGGGAGGGGTGGGGCAACAATGTGGTTTCTTCAAAGCAAGGTTCAACGTCCCAGCAGTGAGTTTGCATGTCCGTGTTTGTGTTGTTTTCCTTCAGGGGCCTTCGGTTTGCTTTCATATTCCTCAGACTCTAAATTGCCTGTATTTATGAGTGCCTGTCTAACTGTTTTGGCCCTGTGATGTGCAGGGAAAGCTGACAGGGCGCTTTCCTAAAATAAACTTGTGAAGGGGGGAAATCCCAAATGAGCAAATTAACGACTGCTATGTCTAGATATGATCCTTCTTAGTGTTATATGTTGATCAAAGGCAGCAGACCGGAGCAAGCGATAGTCCAACCAAGAAAAAGTTAATTAGCTAAAACACTACAGGGTGTTTATATGTTACTTACATCTACGAGAAAGATGCATAAACAACCCGTAAAAATAACTTGTCTCTTAGCAGTGATACGGTGGAAAATCAAGCAGCATTTGTGCACACAGTAATTAGCCGCTGATGGTCAACGTTTCCCAAAGATTCGGCTGCAGGCGGATCTTCTTCAGATCCATCAGAGTGGTGTGAATGTGCTGTAAGACAACTTCATTTACATAGACAATTAGAAACACATGTATGCCAGCAAGTTTTAGTGTTTTGTTTAATTTTTATTACTATATTTGTCAGAGACAGAGTTTGAAAACTGTTAATGAGTCACAGCTAGTTTAGAAGGCTAATTTACATCTACAGTCTACTGTTGTTTGGTTGATTGACTTCGGCTGTTCAAACAGTTCAGTATTTACATCAGAGCTAAAACAATTTGACGATTAATCAAGTAGTCGATCGACAGACAATAAATCGGCAAGTATTTTGATAACTGAATAATCGTTTTAGTCATTTTTAAGAAAATATTCCATAAACATTTACTGCTTTTAGCTCCTCAAATGTGATGATTTAACGCTTTTCTTTGTCATACATGATAGATAACTGAATATCTTTGGCTTTTGGACTGTTGTTTGGACAAAATAAGACATTTCCTTTAACTCTGGGAAATTATAACAGGTATTTTCACGATTTTCTGACATTTTATAGACAAAACCATTTGATTTATGGAGATAATAACTGGCAGATTAATTGATAATGAAAATAATCGATAGTTACCATCTTTTAGTTATCATCTTATACTTCATATCTACAAATTTGGTACTGTTGGTCCATAAAGAATCAGGTATAAAATGACAAGGAGAAGAAGTAACCGAGTGAAGACACCTGCAATGTCACATGTACTGTACACTGTGTGTATATATATATATATATATATTTAAGTCTTTTAAGACTTCCCACGTTCTTTGTTCAGCGGCCTTGGGGTTTGAGCTGCTTTGTTATTTATGTCATTCTATCAAGAAGAAATGAAGTGAATAAAGAAAAAGAGGCTTCAGACATCCGACGCTCACTGGAATGAAAACTGAAAGAATGTGCTGTACATGCCTGACTGCAGTACGTGTCTCAAACAATTCAGACGTTTGCACAAAGTCAACTTCTTATCAGCAGATTCATCAGCTTCCCTCATTCTGCAGCACTTCCTTGTTTATATGGATCTGAGAAGTGATAAACCTTCAATCATTTAGTCTCAAATAGAGACTTAAAACAAGACAAAATATGCCAATAAGGGAAGAAAATGGCAACAACTGGACTGGAAGTAGAGATTAGAAGTATCCAAAAGAAAATAGAAAATGTTTGAAACAACTTGATTTACATTGGAAACAGGTGAAACAGGCAGATTCAGAGTAGATGTCCTTTTAGTGTCCAATAATTGACAATTAAATGACATTTAAAGGACTTTTTTTTTGCAGTAAAGGCAAACAATTTTGCATATACCACATCTGTTGTTGCAGCTGTTTTTTACTTTGCTGTGTTCTCATAAATGACTTGAAATTAAATTAAATCAGAGGCAGCCAATCTCGCTTTTTTACCTGAGTTAGATCACATCTCATGTCTGTATAGTAAGTACGAAGCTGGAGTCAGCACCTGTTTAGCTTAGCTTAGCTTAGCTTAGCATGAGGAAATCACTTCCTGCCAAGAAATAGTCCAGCACGCAACCAACCCGTAAAACCACAACTTGACAAACAAGATGTTAAGTGTTAATTAAGATGCTTTAGAGGTGCTGGTATGCAGATTTTGTTACCTTACCTGCAAAGTTTTATCGTAAAGTAGCAGTATATGCACCTTTTTTAAGTGAGGTTTTTCATAGGAAATTAAAAATGTAATCAAAAGGAACAAAATTGAAGCTTATACTTGTTTCTGCAGGTGTTTAAACCTCTTTGTCCTCAGCTTGAACTACAGTTTTATTGATTTTTCCTTTTCTTATCAGCGGTACAATCGCGGATAGAAAAAGGACACGCAGGCTTGGTGTTTCAATTCGCTGTCTCCTGCCTCCTATCTCGGTCTGATTAGCCGATAATAAAGCTTATTTTCTGGTGCTTAACCTCAGTGTGTGTCTGTGTGTGTCTTTTTAGATGGAGTGTGATGACATACGAGGTGCCCACCATCAATAAACACACACCAATAGTGAAGGAAGATGACAGCCTTGATTCTCCTCTGCAGGTAAATTACTCTGCAGAGCTTTCAGGAAGCTGTCCGCTTTCCTGACAGATGGTATCCATAAATTAGCCCCCACAAAGCAGGATCTCACAAGCTCCAAGAAATCATTTTGGAAAACATCCACTGAGAATCAATTGAGCCTGGCAGCTGGAAGCCAAAGCAATCAGACTTAAACCACAGGGAGTGGTGTAGATATCGACGGAAGGCAGCTCTATATTATGAATGTTAGCTGAAAGCTGCCTTGTGTTACTCCCAGACCTTAAAACCGATCCCTTAACCTTAAAGGACATGCTGCAGCTTTAAAATTACAGCACAATTCTGCACCTGCATTGCCAAAAACGCTCCCTCCAATTCTTTAGGACTTTCATCAGACATTTATCAGTTAGTTAAAGGCTGATCCAATCAACCAAAAAGGGAATTTTTTTGGGTGACAGCCAATGACAACATCCCAAACCTACACAAATCATACCTTTGGAGCCTTGCCAGACAACGAAAAGCAGAGTATATTTTTGTGGGCAATAAGTGTGCAAAGCTATCAGTAAGTGAGCTCATAGAAAGTTGTGTGTTGATTTATATTTCCTCTGTTTTTATAGATGTTTCTTGATCTTCCAGATGTTTTTCGGATAATAGATGTTTTAAGGTCTCATTACCCAAAGCTGTTAAGTTGAAGTGGGTTGTAAAGTCATGACTAAAGAGCAAAAATGGCCAAATGAACCACATATATGTTTCTAGACAACGTAAAATAAAGAGTTTTGTACATAAAAAGGACAGAAATATACAAAACGCTGTATACCAGGACAACACATTTCTAGATAATCTTAGAAAATATCCCTGTTATTAGAGCCATTTGATCATTTCAAAGTCTTCTTTTCATTTAATTCTATTAAATGCAGTTACTTCTCTCTCAAATATAAAGTAGTGGTTCCCAACCTAAGGGTTAGGACTCCTCCAAGGGGTCACAAAATAAACCTGAGAGGTCTCGAAATGACTTAAAGCAGTGATTCCCAACCAGTCAATTCCCAGCACACGCTTATCACCTCTGATTTTTCATTTCCATCAACGTTTGACCGAAACGTTGACACTGTTTAATAAATCAATGCAGAGATGATAAGCGTGTGCAGGAATTGACTGGATCTTCAGGGGAATTGATTCCCTGCACCACAGGAGAGACAGATTGTAGAGCAGCTCAACTAATCTGAAAAAACTGAATAAAGGATTTGATTTAAAAAAAAATACATCCACATATAGAGTCAGCTATAACAATTAATTTAGGTGTTATTGCAATAAAGAGTGTGTGAAAACTAGTTAGCTAGTGAGCAGAGGAGGTGAATAATTAGCTAAAACTAATGGTTAAATGGTTGGAACATTCAGCTTTTGTGCAAATTTGACCAAACCGAACCAAACATCAACAGTTCAGTTGTATGAAAATATTGTAGCATCCACTATTATATCCACTTTTATATGATTAATAGTTTAATAACATCCAGTTTGCAATTAATTACTTGTACTTGAGTTCATCGGACTGGGCTGTGAGGGTATGTCTTATAAAAAAGGTTGGGAGCCACTGACTTAAAGGATAAAGAAAGGAAAGAAGACAACACATACTTAACTACACTGAATAAAACATTTTTCCTGACTTTTGAGAATTTGAGAAGAATTTGGTGGATGTGAAGAGGGGTCACAAGTAGACAATGTTTGTTTTTAAAGGGTCATAGTGTAAAAAATGTTGTATTTTTCATCAAAACCAACAGAAGTTATGGTTTCCTCACCTTTCCCTCTTGGGCAGATTAGCTTTTATGCTGTTTTTTTTGTGCTAAACTCTTTGATTAACCCTCCTGTTGTCCTCGGGTCAAATTTGACCCGTTTCCAAAAGTTTTTATATCAGAAATATGGATTTCTTTCATCTAATTGCCTGAAAATCACACAGATGGTTCCACACCACTCACTTTGCAAGTTAAAGTAATGATCACTACTTTCATTGAACTTTGGGTGTTTTATTCAAATTTATAGCATCTGTGGACTTTTGTCCTCCTGAGTCAAAATCGACCCGGGAGGACAAAAGTTGCATGGTCGACAGGAGGTTTAAACAATATGTTCTGAGTTTGGGTTTGTTCCAAATCACATTATCAAACCACGTATGTAAATTTCATGACGTCTCACCTTAACACTGCTAAAAAAAAAAAAGACGTGAATCTTTAAGAAAATGACAAATCCAGCTTATACAGGTCAGCTCTTACGTAGGGTTTCTCTGGGGCTTTTTAACCACATAGTCCCAGGAACAAACTTCTCCTTTTCTTTTATAAATCTGAAGTTCCTCTCTCTATGTTTCAGGTTCACATCACTCAGTATGCAGACTCCGTGGCCTCCCACCTTGCCAAGATCCTGGACTCGGACAAACACAGTGATGTCATTTCCTCCGCCAAGTAAGTGCCATAAATGCCTTAAAAAAAAAACGGGGACGGAGGGGTAAAGAAGAGAAACTTAAGAAGGGAGGAGAAAGCAGGTGAAGGATGAGATGGGAGGGAAGATGATAATCAAGATGTGAGGATGCTGGGAGGGGGAAAAAAAAGAGAAGAGAGATGATGAGAGAAACAGGCACACAAGGACTGAGTGTCTGGTCAATAGGTATTGATTTTTTTTTGCTTTGGTCTCTTCCCTAAGGACAAACACACACACACACACACATACGAAGGGGACGGTAAGTGCCGCCTGGCTGTAAGTGAAAGAGACAGATGAATCAGTATTTAGGGGTCATCCTGGTTGCATTAGTACATTAGTCTTCCTTTGGGAAAAGTCGAGCAGCCATTACGGAGCACTTTTCTCCACTGATCTGTGTGTTTTTTAACTGCTGCTGGTTGTAGTGGAGACCTGCAGCAGCACATTTAAAAAAAAAACAAAAAAAAAAACACCTTGGAGACTCAAAGTACATTTTCATTGCAACATAACACCGGTGTTATGTGACTTTACTTTGTTGTAACATCTATTTCTGAAACCACACAGTGAGATTTTTAACAGGTTTCGATTAGCTAAGAGACAGGAGAAACACTCAACGCATGAATAGAAATCAGCTCAAGTAAGAAACACTAAATTTCCGTCATGGTTTTCCAGCACAGTCAGCAACTTAAGTGCACTAAAGGGTCTTAAAAATGTTCCAACCTTATTTTTGTGCCACAAACATCAAGATTTACGCTGTAATGTTTACTCTGTGCTAAGCAGTGAGCTAAACACACTTCTAATACAGGTTAAAGACAGCAGCTAGCCTTCAGAAGCAGTTGTGAAACTGTGAAAACACTATTGGACAACAAATTTAATGATAAATTTTTAAAGATCAGTAAAAGATGAGATACTGTAAACAATAGTCAGAGCAAAGGTGTTTTAGAAAAGAATTAATGCAGAAATAAGGAAACTGGATTCATGAACGCAGACTAGTTTAGTCAGTTAGCTAAAGGCTAATTTATGGTGGTTCGCTTGACAATTTTGGTAAGTGTTGCCCGACAGAAATTAAAGAGTCACGCAACGTTTTCAATTTATGCTTCGGCAAAAGGTTTCAGTTGTCTCCATGGTAACCAGATCAAGAGTTGAGCGACACTTTTTTTCTGTTGAAAATACGTCACTTCTGTTGAGCGACATTCATCTAAAGTGTTGAGCGACCTACCGTGAATTAGCCTGAACTGTTTCTTCCTGGCATGAGGGGCAACTTATTTTAGTTTTAATTAGTTTTAATTTTATTTAAGTATCTTCAGTAACAGATGAAGTCCATATAGAAAGTACAACACAGTAAAACAAGGTTAAAATACATTATGTAATTGTTAATGCAACAGTTAATTAGCTAACATTGACTTAAAATGTTGTATTAGCAACACAACAGCTAGCATTAGTGTAAAGATCAGGAGGATGTTGGTTTGGAGTAAACTAATCACAGAAGACTAAATTAACAAATTACAAATCAACAATGACAAAACAGATAATAGAAAGTGACAAAATGGTGGATGTAACAATGTCAGTTAATCAGCAGCAGCTATGGAGCTGTACCAGCAGTGGTTGCTACTAGCAACAGGATGTTCAACTGAAATCAACTGCTGGTGGCAGAAGAGTAATAAATGTGTTTTTGTTTTGCCAGCAAAGACATTAAAGGCACTTTAAGTAAAGTACCTCCGTCAAACTCTAATGGTTCCCTTAACCATTAACTATGACCTGTAACTGACATTATAGAGTCACATTTGACAATAAAGGGAAGTAAATAAACTTGACAAGTAGAGCAGAGCACCGACAGAAACATCTCATAGAGAGATAATACTTTATTTTACAACAACACACAAACTGTTAAACCAGTTCAGAACTGTTTTCAAATTGTCTGATCCATCTGTAATACTGAATCGTATGCCTCCGAGCTTATCAATTCCTAATATCGATGCCGCCATGTTTTTCTGACAGTTGCACATTGCAAAACACTGCTGGAGACTTGCAACAAGAAGGAGACACTGCAGAGAGGATGAAATGGTACGAAATGTAACGTCTGTAATATGATGATTTCATGTGGAAACACAATGAATAAGCTGAAACATCTTTCTACGCAACACGGGCTTAAATTCCAGGAATACCATGTACTGCTTCCCAATCAAGCTACTTTATTCCACTCAGAAAATTGAAAAACATAAGGGAATCGATAAAGAATCAGACCAATTTGCTTTTTTCAAGCAAAAAAATGCCAAACAATTGATTGTCGAAGCTTCTCGAAATGTGAGGATTTGCTGCTTGTCTTTCTTGAATTATAAAACTTTTGGTTTTGAGTTGTTTATCAGACAAAAACAGTTGATTCAAGAGGTCACTGGGTCTTTTTTCTGACATTTAATAGACGAAATGAACAATCAATTAAGCAAGAAAATAATTGTCAGATTAATCGTTAGTTGCAGCCCTGCTCTTTACCTCATGTTTGAAAGCCATTGCAATTTGGCGGCTGGTTATTTCAGTATTTCTTCACCATTACAACAATCCCGCTGATGAATTATGGTGACTTTTTTATGATATGTGTTAATGAATATCTTGTCGATAGGGGGGATCAAGCTCACACTCGATTCAAATCAAAATCAATCATCATTTGCATGTTTTTTGAGGAAACATTGTGACAATGCAGCCAAAACAAAATGGCTTTTTTCACTGTGCAGTTAAACTCCTGAAACAATGCTCATACTCCGACACGTGATTGATTCATTTCTACTTCTGTCGTCTCCTCCCGCCTCCAGTTGAAGTGTTATTTGCGTTATACACAGCCTTTTGCAAACACCTTAAGACTGACCAGCCCAACCTTCTGCTTTTCATATAACAACCACGAGTTAGCTAAAAAATACCGTCATCTACCATCAAAAATCTGTCATTCTCAGATCCCTAATTTGAAAAATAACACTCGTCACCCGCTGAGCCGCCGCGCGGGAACACGAGACTTTCACAAACGAGGAGCGTGTTTTCCCGCTAGCAGACGAGCATTATTCGTCTTAGATCCAATGTTTGATAAATGCACGAGGGCCGTGTGAGTTTGGAGAAAGCATCAACTGCTGAGTCATACAGCAGCAATGTAACAGATGTGAGTAAATAGTGACTGTGTGGAGGCGACGGAGCTGACAGGCAGGTAGGCGGAGATGAAACGAGAGCGTGTGTGTGTGCGCGCGCGCGTGTGTGTGTGTAATCTCCAAACACAGTGACTCACCAAATCTAAAACGTGTTAGCCCGCTAATTTGTTTCATTTTCAACAGTTATCATCTTAACCCTCACTCCCCCCCTTCTTTTCCCTCTCTCCCTCTCTCTCTTCCTCTCTTTTCTCTTTCTTTGTACGCTCTCCAACTCCCCGTCAGGTTCCTGTGTGGGACGGTGAATGATTTTGTGGCGGAGGTGGGGAAGGCGTACGAGAGAGCCACAGAGAACAAGGAGGAGGCAGATGCCATGGCAAAGAAGGTAAATGGTCTTATGTGCAATCGTGTGTATTATGTAACAGCTTGTATAACACTAACTAGTGGGCAAGTGTAGGTGTGTGTGTGTGTGTAGATAATAGAGAGAATGAGACAGAAATAGTTGTGTTGAAGGTTGAGTGTCACCGTTCCCTCTCTATAGTTTATATATTCAGTCCACATTTTCCATCTACTCAGTATTTGACACTTAATAAGAATCCAGTTTAACATATCCATTGAAGTTTGCCATTTTATTTTGAAAACACTCTTTTACTTCCTGTTATGTACTGACATATATGACATATTACAGCTATTTTCAAAATAAAATACCGTTAAATACTCGAGAGATGCCATCAGTTTGCGTATCAGTACTGTGCATGTTCTGGAGCAGTTTTTATGAAGAAAATGAAGGAGGTTTAATGCAAATTAATATTTGGAAATTTGTATTTTTGCTTGTCTTTCCACAGCTTCTCAACAAGCCGCAAATATTAGACTGGATAAATGAGAATGTCAGTATTCCAATGGGGACTTTATTTCTGTCTAAAAATATGTTGATAATACAAAAAAAAAAGATTATTTTCATGGATTTTTGTCGCTCCTGTTGTTTTTCTTTTTCTCATGAAATTAATATCTTCCCCCCCAGGCGTATAATGTTGCCATGGAGACAGTGAGCAGAAGTTAGCTAAGCTCTATTTGTTAGCCTTTCAATTGGTCGACCAACAGCAAGTTTAATTAGAAGGAAAAACGAACTTCAGGCACTCATGCGTGGAGCAGGAATATAAAACTCAAGGATTAGGTTAAAAAGCCTTTATTCCACAGGGCTCTTACCTTGAATAAAAAGGATTTTTAACTTAATCCTAGAGTTTTTTTTATTCCTGCTGCACGCATGAGTGCCTGAAGTTTGGTTTTCCTTCTATGTGACGACCCTTATCTTCAAAAGCACCTGCATTTCACTTGAGTTTTATATGATCAAGACAGTCCTCAAGCACACCACTACCTCTTTTTCACAAGAAAATTTAGTTAATTTACTATTTTTATAATGCATTATTTGCATTGCCAGTTCCTCAAATGTGATTATTTTCTGATTTTCTATGATAGTAAACACATATCTTTGGGTTATAGACTACTGGTCATTCAAAACATTATATATTAAGACGTCAGACCAGACGATCAATCAATAATGAAAATTATTGTTAGTTGCAACCTTTATTTCTTTACATTTTGGTGAATCTGCACCATAAAACCTCATGCTATATTAGCTGTTAGCAGTTCCTGTTTGCACTGTAATCATGAAAATACAGATAAGTATCCTGAATTATTTGGATACTGAAGAAAACATCTTATAAATATGACGATCGCTCGGCTAGCGCTGAAGTAAGAAGTGCATTGTTTTTCCAAAGAGATGCTGATATCACTAGTAAGAGTAAATCTGGCTTATTCCAGCTTTGATTTAAGGAAGCTATGACTCTGAGAAGAAGATCTAAGTCAAGTTCAAACACTTAAACTTGACATATTTGACGGCTGGTCAGTCATTATAAACTTATGCTGAGCAGCCAGCTGTTGTTCAAAACCACAGATCTTTACTTTAAGTTTGAAGGGATCCAAAAGAGTCCAAAAATACCAAATATATCAGGCTGAATTTTGGGAAAATGTGTATAAAATGAGGCACAAGACATCTAGAATATATCCATTCCAGAACTGGATATACTGTATATGTGATGCTTTCTGACTGTGCCGGGAAAAAGTAGATTTTTCCAACCTTAAAGCTACTTAAGGAGGTAAAAAAAAAAAGGGGTAAAGACTGGATGGTAAGGGGTTAAAAAGAATTACTAGCTCTGTCTGTCACCAGCAGGTAAAAGTTTTAAACTGCAAAGAAAATCCTACTGAGAGGAAAAGTGGTTTGCAGGCTTTTTTTTTGTGAGACATTTCCAAAAAAAAGAAGAAATCTTTTCACCCAACGGAGACAGCGAAACCCTCCTGTCAGAGCGCTCTGAGCTCTGTCACGCTTATCTGTCTTTTTTTCCAAATAATGTGGTGCTTTATTGATGCCCGGTGGGAACTTTGTCATCAAATAAAAGACCTCTGTGAACCGAATAAGGTATTGATTCCGAGCTGTTTTCGGAGGGGGGGTTTACTGCAGCCACATGAATGAGAATTTAAGAAGTTCTGCCCAACAATGTGTGTACTGTGTCATCCAGTTTACGCTCAAATGATTTTGAAGCGAGCGAGGGAGCAATATAAAGAATAAAAGCCATAAAAACGTCTCTCTTATCTGTCTCTCCTCTCTCTCAGTGCGCGCTGCTGAACGAGAAGCTCGATTCCCTCGTCAAGGCCTTAAGTGAGGAAGCGGATGCTCAGGTAATAACACAACAAGTTATAAGCGATACGTGATAATCATAACGATCAGAGTGCAGAAATATTTTATTTCAAGCTGAAGTAGTTTGCTGCAAAATGAGGTTCTGGAAAAAGGGGACAAAAAGCTGATTTCTAAGACAAAACGTGCTTTTTTAAAGAGATAATAGTCAATAAAATGATAAAAACAAGATGAAATCAATCATATATCCTCAATTTTACTCTTAAACAACAGTTTGATTGATTACTCCACCAGAATGCATGAATATATGATTATCTCTCTCCTCTATGTCCTGACTTATATTACAATTATGCACTTTTTTAATGGATAATTTGATTTCTCTGGCGCTAAAATCCGTTTTAGTGCTGTTTTTTGAAATTTAAGACGCTTAACAAGCCACAAAATGTCAACTATCATTATCAGTCAACCTCTTTTTTAGTCTTTAACTCCACTTTATTCGTCTCTATATTTGGAAAGCGTCTATATTCGGCTTTATCTACTGTTTTTTTTTTTTTTAAGCTTGAAGCTATATTTCCTTTGGGACGATAACAATAAAGTTTAAGTTGAAGAGAAGCACAAACACAATGTGTTTTTGAGATAATGATGTTGTTGCTCAGAGAGAAGATATAAAGTGTTCCTACTCGGTCGCAACACAAGAGAGAGTTTTTAAATCCCCTTATGATGCTGGAAAAAAAAAAAAAAGCAAAAACAATGCACACATCTAAGTTTCCTCATGGCAGCTTAAAAAAATAAAAATAAATAATAAAAAAAAACCAGCCATAGCTTGTTGTGTTTGCTCCCTGTGGAGTCTTTTATTCACAGATTGATGTTTGTGCTCTAAAAGAAATAATACAGCCCTCAAACTGTCACTATGATTTCAGCCTCCTGCTCAAGTAAAAGACTAAAAGGGGAACGGCTGTAGATGTTAGCTTTGAATCAAGCTTTGTTTCTTTTTTTTTAATTTATGAATAAAATACAGATATCATCCTTAAATAATAATTCTGCCTGCAAATTAATATTAACTGCTGCCTATTAACAAAAGAGAGATGTGTCCCGCAGCTATAAGGTTCCACAGCGACAGTAAAAATGTATGATTGAGGAGATATTTCCTCATTAAATACTGCTGCTTTGGTGCTATAATAGTGCACTAATGCCTCAGGATTTCACTGCTCATATAGTTCAAGTCGGGTAACATCAGGTCATTTCACAGGAATATACCAGAATATATATTTTATAGCTTTTATTTGACAGATTTATTACAACAGTAAGATGATGTCTCCCTTCCCCTTTCCTGTCGTTTCTAGGTGGTGCCAGCGGGTTCGGTGCCGAGCCAGGAGGGCGGCAGCTCCAGCCCCAGTGAAAGCGGCGGTGAGTCGGGTTCGGAGGGTAAAACGTACCGGTCCAAGGAGCAGCTGATGCTCAGAGCCAACAGCCTGAAAAAAGCTCTGAGGCAGATCATCGAACAGGCTGAGAAAGGTAAGAGGAGCCTTTTTTCCTCTCCTCGTTCTGTTGGTTTTTTGCGTTTTCCTGAGCGTGCAGTTCACTGACGTCGTCGTTTTTTCAGTGGTGGACGAGCAGAACCGACACACGCAGGTCCAGAGGATGTCGTCGTCGTCCTCCATCAAAAGAGAAAACAGCGAGGAGCTGAAGGATGCTGAGCCACGTAAGTGTCCCTTTAGTTTGAACTCTGGATGGATGTGAAGTGAAAGGACACACTCGAAAAACGCTTTGTGTACATTTTGCAAAATCCACATCAAACTACTTTATCTTGTCTTAAAAGGTTTGACTTTATTTAATCCAAAGAACCACTGAATCAAACTTTATTCGATGATCATTTTACATGAGATCAATGTCAACTTTTATGCCGCTTTCCAGGTCAAGGAAGTTTAAGTCCGACCTCCCCGATCGTCCTGGAGAAACCAGAAAGCCTCAACACCGTCACCTTCAACGAGGACTCTGTGTAAGTCTTTGTGTGTGTGTGTGTGTGTGTGTCCTTCACGTAGCGGCTGCGGCTAAACGACGGCTGTTGAACTGATGTCACGTCTTAATAAACAACCTACATCATGTTCTGTCATCTGTAGACAATGTTCAGAGAAGTGTGTAATGAACAACTATTTTGGCATCGGGCTGGACGCCAAGATCTCCCTGGAGTTTAATAACAAGAGAGACGAGCACCCGAAAAAATGCAGGTACGAACACACACACACGAGCCAATAACAGAGCCGTCCTATTAAATAATACAACTTTCTTTGCCAAGAACATATTGTAATGCTGCTACTGCAAAACATTTTTATTGCCTGTTTAATATTTCTCCGCCCAAAATCAGCATTTAAGCAGTCATCACACTTCTAATCAGACTTTTCCCTCATTTCTCACCACTTCCTCATTAAAGGCGAGGATGTTTATCTCTTTTAGATATATATATGACATATTATCTCATGATAATACTGGAGACACAAACGGAAATTCATTGTTAAAATCATCTGGGTGCAGATGATTCAGGGCGACGCACGAAGGGTTTCAGTAGCAACAGAGAACATCAGAGAGCACAAATCTTTTATTGAATCAGTCTTTACATTTTCTTTTATCTGTTGGTCGTCTTCTGTTACCGTCAAACAGGAAAAACAATCTGAATCTGGTGATAAACGTCTGCAGCCGTATCTCGCCGCCGCCGCTAGACAGAAAAAAAAAGTCTGTTCTGTTTAACTGACAGATGGAAAAGAAAACAGAGTCTGTTCAGGGGTGACAGATCCCGTTCTCTCTCTACACGCCGAGTTTCAGATCTTACCTTCTGCTTCTCTTTTTTAGAGTCTCGCTACTGAAAAGTAACGGATGCAAAAGCTCTTTTAACCCCTCTGTCTGTGACTTGAGCACATAAACTTACTCAAGACACCTCGAAATTAGTTTCAATTCGTGGACTCTGCTTTCTTTTGTACATATTTGATGTTTTTATATTTACATGTCGTGCTCATGTGACTGATAGATTCAAAAACAAAGAGTGTAACATGTTAAAATCCTTGGTCATCAATCAAAAACGACGGCTCCAGATCGCAAACGTCCACCGACATGCAGCGATATTGCGACAGCGTCAGAAATTTTTGGACCGAATTCCCACGATGTGACATAACGCGCCGGCTGACGCAACGTTTCGTGAGCTCCCGATTTATGAATAAAACGTAAGAGGAACAAAAACATGTTTGTTGTTTTGCTGCATATTTAAAACACGAGCTAATTACACACCTCTCATGATCTGCAGCAGCGCTAAGAGTCGACACGCATTCGTTGTGTAATCTGACACACCTAAAACCGCAACCGAGAGTTTATCAGACCTGTCTGACAGAATCTGACATGCAGTAAACTTACAGCCTTTAGGGAATAAAGGCCACTTAGATCCAAACACCCAAAAACTATAAAATGGTAAATAACAACATAACAACAGAATAAACAACATTTAAAAGACAACAGACTCCGCAGACGGAGCGGTGATTGTGAAAAGAAACAATATCAGACAATCTCAAACACATAAATGTCACCAGCTGCAGTTTTTAATCGAATGCGAAATGTGAGAACAGCGTTGATCGGCTTCCTCTTCCTCCTTCCCCGCAGTAGTCGCACCAAAAACATGATGTGGTACGGAGTGCTGGGGACCAAAGAGCTGGTCCAGAAGACGTACAAAAACCTGGAGCAGCGAGTTCAGCTGGAGGTCAGATAAAACATTCATACACACACACACATATACACTGTGAGAGTGATGAAAAATGAGGAACAGAACGTGGCTTCTGTTCTGTTTTCTGGGGAAACAAAAAACGCTATCAGCTGTTTTCCTCTCACATCCTGTGTTTTTTCTCTCCCCTTTTTAACTTCCTCTCTCTTCCCTTCTCTTCTCTCCTCCAGTGTGACGGAGTTCCCATGTCTCTGCCGAGTCTCCAGGGCTTGGCTGTGCTCAACATCCCCAGCTATGCAGGCGGTATCAACTTCTGGGGAGGCACCAAGGAGGATAATGTGAGTGTATCTCACATAGAGCCCTAAATAAAAGCTTCTCATGAATAACATTTTCTGCATTCGAGAGCGTCTTTTAATGCCGTCGTCTCGTCTCGTCACGTTCAGAACTTCGGCGCTCCGTCTTTCGACGATAAGAAGTTGGAGGTGGTGGCGGTGTTCGGCAGCATGCAGATGGCGGTGTCCAGGGTCATCAACCTGCAGCACCACCGCATCGCACAGGTAAGAAACCATCCAAGGAGGGTTGAATTCAATGGTTTCTTGCATCTGTAATTGGAGTTTGAGAGTGAATTTTGCAACAGGATATAACACGTTGGGGACTTTTTGGAGGGATTCACGCTCCGAAAATTCTCCAAAACGGTGCTTTTACTGTCAGTCTGAGGGTTTTACATGATATCAGGAGCAGCTTAGTGTCTTCAGCATGAAAAAAATCTCCTGACAGCTGCTGTTTTCTGTTTCGGTCACGTCTCAGTGCCGCCAGGTGAAGATCACCATCTTGGGGGAGGAAGGGGTTCCTGTCCAGGTGGACGGCGAAGCCTGGATCCAGCCGCCCGGCATCGTCAAGATCGTCCACAAGAACCGGGCACAGATGCTCACCAGAGACAGGGTGAGATGAGACTTGAATATGAATCATCTTCAGTTTTCACTCCAGGAGTTTGAAAGGTGTAGTTATGTGTTTATGTTACTGGGTTTTCTCGAGCATATGGGCATGAAAACCACCGGTTTCGCCTCGAAATATTCTTCCTTTCATAAATATTGCATCCGAAAAATCCGCTCTCAGCTTTCTGGCTATGTTGTTGACTCTTTCTGTTTGGAGTTTTCTTAAATTCATACCCGCTGCTTGCTCTCTCTCTCTCTCTCTCTCTCTCTCTGGAGCCGAGCAGTTTGTTTCCATGGTTTCCTCCTCAAGCGCCGCACAGCGAGAAGAATGTCGACTCGCTGGTTTTATCCTCCTAAATGTGGCTTTTATTCAGTAAAATGGTGACAGTAATGTTTCAGGTGAGCGCTGACCCTGCTGGAGGCCCGGTTGAGGGACGATTATCGACAGTTTTGAAGGAGAAAAACACCTTTTTCTTTCTTTCTTTGAATTCGTTTTTCGTTCTTTCTGCCCCTCAGTCGCCTCCCTTCATGTCTTTATTTTTGCTCACATGAAAACAGTTTGGAAAGTTGGAGATTTACAGATAAAAAGATAGTTTTTTCTCTTGTACGTGAAGTAAAACGCACCTGTTTACTTCCTGCGTCTTCATTCAGCCACCTTAAGTCTCCACAAACACACAATACCTGAAGAACCACCTGAGAGTCAGTCGCCGAGTGGCTCTTGAATTTGATTGTTTTCATTTTTCAAGTACCCGACCTAAGCAGACATTTCACGATGCGTCGTGCACTTGTCTCGCACTTGTTGAAGAGGAACAAACACACAAGCGAAGTCTGAATCCTCTCCTCTTCCTGTGCGACCAGGCTTTCGAGAGCACGCTGAAGTCATGGGAGGACAAGAGGAAGATCGACAGCTACCGCGCCAGCAGGCCCCGCCTTAACTCCCAGCAGTCCATGGAGTACCTTACGGAGGAGGAGTGCGCTCAGGTTCAGCAGCTGGGCATCGTGGCCGACACGCTCATCAACAAGTAAGCAACGTTTTTTTTTTTTTTTCTGTGACGTTTACAGGAAGCAGGTCGAGGTTTACAGTCTCGCTCAAGGACATTTGTAGTTTGAACTTGGAGTTTATTGTTGTTTGATGGCCACCGTGACATGTGTGCTGATGCGTTTGGGTGACCTCTGTCGATTTCCTAAGCTGTAAAACTTTATCACAGGAAGTCCATAAAGCTGGAATTCCTATAGAGGACAAAGTTGTAAATACAAGTGGTAAAAGTTTCATGAAATTCTTTATACAGTGAGGTGTGAAGAAACACTTCCAAACATGGTGGACAACCAGCAAACAATGTACTAGATTAATGGTTAATAGATCTATATAACTTGAACATACAGTATATATATAATATAATATAATATACTGTTAATTCTGTCATTATTTCTTGAGCTATAGTCAATGAAACTCAACACTTCCTGCTGATGTTTCACATTAAAAATCTACCAGAAAAAAGTGTGTGAGAGAACCTACGGTGGCCACGAAACTCGCAAAAAACATGAAAGTCCCTCTGACACTAGACCCAGTGTTTGGTTTGTCCATTCTGGGCTACCGTAGAAACATGCAACATGGCGGTCTCCGTGGAAGAGGAGGAAAAGGATATGAAAAAAATCAATTTGTGCATAAAAAATCTGAGTTGAAATGCAGAAAATTGTTGAAATATCGCAAAAAAAGTTTCCTGATTAAAAAAAAAAATTGCCAAATTGATAAAAGCAAAATGCGACAAAGTGCAATGGGAACAAATTTAGGGATTAAATTGATTGTGTTGATCTGTGAGGACCAATAAGGACTGAAACACTGTAAAATTAATACATAACACAAACATAAATGTATTTCTATCATGTGTTCAATGGTATTTTTCATAGTTTGAGGTTTGACCGGCGCTCTTTTAAATAAATCGTTTTGTTTCTCTGAAATTATTTAATATCCCCAACTGGAAAAATGGTGCCACCAGCTGTTACCTTGATAAACCAACTCCAACTACTACAAAACACACGTTAATTCAATTTTTCTTGATCCCCATTTTCTGGATATTCAGCTAACATTTGAGCTAAACTTGGATGGGTGTCTACGGTAGCTGTTGACAGCAGCTTAACACTGAACTAAAGATCAGCAAAGCAGAAGTTATTGGAGGTAAATTAATGAACAATAACAATATTTTGTTGACATGTTGTTGCATGGCGACGCTGTGGAGATTTAAACGAAGACAACAGGTGGAGAAAGCTTTCAGTTTGAATTGCACAACAAATTAAAACACAAGCAGAAAACAGGAAGACTAAAATATAAAATATATGTATAAAAACAGGGAAATTAGACATCAGGGCATCTTTTATACACCATAGATGTTTTACAAATAGCAACATACAGTAAAAACAAAGAAGTAAAGTCAAAACAAACTTATCAGCTAACTTCCTGTTTGATCTGTATCAGTGCGTGTAGAGAAGATGAGAGGAAATGTTGCTCTACATGTTCCTTTATCCCTCAACAATTAGTTTTCTTATTTGCTCAGTTATCCTCCGCTGCACTGATGAGCAGTTTTATTTCTCGTTTTCACACGTATAAACCATTTGCGTCCCTCTGCGGACATCTCCGGCTCGTCTCAGTTTGTTCGGTTCGTAATGATCTTTTCAATCATGTCTACAAAACTAAATCCCCCCCCCCTTTCAGGATGATAAATGTTTTTTAATTTACATTTGTAAACTCTGAGGTAGGAGAAATAATCATATAAGGGGGAAATAAACGGAACGAGATGTGATAAGGAGAAATTGAGAGCGTAATCAAAGGCGTGGACTGTAATTTCCCACTTATGAGAGTTTGTAACGTCACTTCTAGTTGAAATGGAGATGTTTGTTTGTATATTTTTTTAACTTAAAGTGGTTTAAGTGTTTCTGAATTCCTTTTTAAATGGACTTAAGTGAGAAAAACAGAGAATCCAAACGTCTACAAACAAAGCAAGAACTGAACAGGCTGAGATAACTTGTTGAAATAATCATCATAATTGCGCCTTTTCAGCTTGTTGAAATAATAATCACAGTCTATGATTTCCTCTCTCCTCCTCCTCGTCCCCCTCCTCCTCCTCCTCCTCCCTCCTCTCTCCAGGATCCGTGAGGCAGCCAAGACCCACAAGCTGGTGGAGCAGGAGTTGGCTCACGCCGTCAACGCCACCGCCCTGGTGCTCACAGAGGCCAAACTGTCCAGCCCGGAGGTAAGACACTGAAGAGGAGGAGGAGGAGAGAGGAAGAGGAGGAGGAGAGAGAGGAGGGACAGACGGACAGACAGATGGTTGATATTGAGTGATGAAATGGAGAAGTGAAACATGCGGGTTTTCAACAGTTCGCTTGGGGCTCGTGTTAGTTTACGGGTTGTTAATTTTGCCGCCTGTTAACCTCGAACTCAGCAGTGACCTCAAGCACGCAGCAGGATGTTTCCTTCATTCAGATGTTTTTATCTCACAAGTGATTCACTGATTTCTGCTGCAAAATTCAATCTTTTAAATCAGAAAAGTCTACAAACATGTTTATTTTGGTACATTTAGAGTTTGTGAGGAGTTTCCTGTTGTAGTATAGGGATTGCTCAGTCTCTCGTTATACCAAAAAAAGTCATTATAACAAGAAAAACCTTTACGTTATAATGTGATACTTTCTCATTATATAAAAATACTTTTTCTTATTATAACGACAAAAGCAACTGGTGATATTATGCAGGTTACGCAGCACCTCGTCGCTTTTTATGTGCTGATTTTTTCTTCTCTGGTGACCAAAAAGAGCTCACGAAGAAATTATTCATCATGATATAATTAGTTAAACTACAGTCGGACCTCATGTTAGGAATAATAACAGAAACAGGAAACAAAAAAACAGCAGCGTTTATTATAATATTCCAGAGAGACGCGGTGACTCACTGTTAACGAGAAACAAGCACAACAAAGCAACGTTTTAACTGCTTTTCCCTTTCTGATTGTTTTTGGGGGGGGGGGAAATCCGTGTAACTTATTTGCTGATGTGCATGCCTGTTACCATGGTTACGTACAATATATAAAGTACATACATTTAATCAAGTTATTAAATCCTGTGGTTGCTTTGCTTTTGTCATCATTATAATACATTTTGTACTAAAGAAATAACATTTTCTCGTTAAAACAAGATATTTTCTCATAACGAGAAACTGAGCAGATATTTTTGTTGTCATGGTGACAGCAATATGTGCAAAAATGAAAAACACTAAAAGAGGAGGTAAATATAATGTTGCACAGTTCATACTAAACATGCTTCCTGCCGTCTGAGTGCAATAAATAAAGCGGTAGATAATAAATAACTTGATCCCAGACAAATGAGATAAGAAGTGGACTCTTTTGATTATAATCTGTATGTTTATCTATATTTTCAGTTTCTGAGTCGCAGCACGGCGGTGGAAATCGTCAACAGCAGTAAAGTTCTCCAGGCTGAGACCATGATGCTGCTGGATGGAAAACTACTGGTACGTCTCGGCGGTTTCATCCTCTTTGTTTCATCTATTCTCTTCCTCACCGCCGTCTGTCTCCGCTGAGCCATTCAAAGCCTCGACGTCTCACGTTTCAGTTTCTGTCGTCTTTGTTCGGTTTTTGTTTGCTTATAGCTTCAGTTACCCTGTTAGGAAACAACAGATCTTTGTCTTTAGAAGAGCAAATATCATGACGACACTGAGACGAACCGTGACAACTATGCAAGCAACGATATTGGGGACTAATTTTCTCCTCATTTATCTCCCTTTCTTACCTGCTGTTGTCTGTCCTGCTCTTCATCTTTCTCAGTGGTTAAATGTTTAAAACTCATCCTCATCCTCTATGATTCTTTGACACTGAATGAAGAACTTTTGGTAGTGGTAAACAATTTATTAGCATAATATGCAAATTACTTTTACAGTAAGTTTGAAATAATTTGCTGTACACCCCAACTGTTGACAGATTTACACGTTAACAGATGTTGATAAATCTGTGAATTTGCACAACGTGTCATAAACATAAATCATCTTCAGACAGTAGAGAAACAGAACAGATGTTAGCGTTTTCAGATTTACAGATGGCAGATGGTTTAAAAAAAGAAAAATCGCATTATGACTATAAGTTGCAGTTTTGAAATAAATTCTTTAAGGACTTTTCACACTATTAAACTCTCCTCCTCTTCCTCCTCTTCAGTCGGAGTGTCCAGAGGAAGAGGAGCTTCAGTCGACTCTGAACAGCCTCAGCGCCGAGCTCCAGAAGCTGGACGACATCCACTGGATCTGTCCGCTCATGCAGTGCTCCGAGGAGGTTTGCGTACGTGTGCGAGAGGGAATCCGACGTTTTATCGCCGTCTGACGACTAAACCGACAAGTCTTAAAATCAGAAGCTTCCGCTGATCGATGCTTTCTTTCTTTAGGAATCGGTGAGGAGCAGCAGTAAGAGCAGCAGCAGCAGCATGAAGCTGAAGATCATGCCGAAGGTGAAGAAGGAGAGAGAGAAGCTCCACAAGCAGAAGTCCAACAGCTCTCTCTCAGGTAAGCGATCGGGACCCTGACTCAAAGCTTCAGTCACACAACCATATTAGTTAGCTTTGTCTAGAAGTACACAACAGTGGGATTGGGATTATGACCGATCTGGGCTTTTATTGAAGGATTGACAGCTACAGAGAGCCTGATACTGTTCAGGTCCCATCCAGCATTGGAACCGTTCTGAACTATAAAGCATTAGACGTCATGTAAGAACCTCTCGTAAGAACAGATTCATTCTTAAGAGGCACGTAAGAGTGATTTTAAGACAATTTGTGGCATTCGTAAATTTTCTTGAACAGTGAATTTTCTCTTAGGTACAAACGAAATTTATTTTATTTAAGAGGTGTAGATTATGCTTCTGATCATATCTCAAGAATGCACACCTCCTCATGAACAGTCGACATTCATCAGACTGAGAGATGCGATTTACGACAAATTCAGGCAGTCAGGAGAGTTTGTTGAATCTCGCTTGGAAAACTCGTACAAGCAACCCTCAGAAAAAAAGTAAGACAATTATAGGATAAGAATACAAAAACGTTCTTGACTCAGGCTCGTTGTGAGCGAGTGAACCGTGAAGTTCACGCAATAGAAATCAGTTTCAGTTAATAAAGCCTCAGAGACGGATTTTTAAAGGGTTTGTTATCCTGAAAGAGATTTTCTGGCTACAAAAACTGAAGAAGAGGATGGTGGGCAGCCATTTTACCTCTGGAGGTATCATCTGCATCACCTTAGTAGCATCTCTATCATCACCTTTAGCATATTTGTAATTTGTTATATTTATTTATTTTTGTCAATAAGAAAAAACTAGTTGGTCGTTTCTATCTAATTGTTCTCTTTCTCCTGCAGGAACTTGGGATATCAAAGGCGGGGCTGGTGAGGCAGACTCCTCAGGCAATTGAAGACCTGCATGAGGTGCTTTATTACCGCTGCCGTTACCATGACAACCAAGGGTGAGGAGCACCCCTCCTGTCCTCCTCCCCTCTAACCGTGACGCCCAGTGGCCTGACAGGTGTGAGGAAGACGAGGAAAACCATCTTCCCAACTTTTTTTTTTTTTTTTTTTGCTATTTCCTCCCTGTTTTACTTCTTTGTCCTCCTTTTTCTTTGTTGGCAAACAGCGAGGACTTTTCCTTCTTCTTCTACTTTTTATTTGTTTTTTTTTTTTCAAGGGGTCGGGCTTTGCATCGCGTTGTTTCACCACTGGCGTTCTGCTTTTGGTTCTGTTTACCTGCTTGAGCTCGGGAGTTGGCGTGGCCAGCAGCGAATCAAACAGTTGATGAGGAAGTTGTGAAAGACAATGTTCTCAAAAAAGGTTGTTTTGTCTTGTTTTTTTTTTTGACAAAGAAATGTGTTTACGTGGCGCTCTCCTTGCATGTCGAGGGCAGCCATCTTATTTTATATCTATCATTAGTTGCTATGATCTTTTAATGTTGTCTCTAACTTTAATTATTTTATTTCTGAACTTCTGAATAGCCTTTAGACTTTGGTTTATTTCTAAGAGACTTTCTAAGAGTATTTATTTCTTGTTGCTACTGCCATGAGAACTCCCCAACGGCAACAAATCAACAAAATGAACAAACTCAAACATCTCAACCTTATCGTCTACTGAACTGGAGAATATCTTAAATGTTGCAAAAAATATACTGAGGAATGTATTTGTGTGGACTTGTATTAACCTGTGAATAAGATAATGTAACGATAAATCATATATGATTTCACAAAGGTTCTACTGTTGTGGTTCAAAAGTGGTTCTTAATAGGCTGTTGTGTGACTTGTGTGGTCCGAGGCTATGCAGCCGTGTTGCAAAAATAACCTTTTTATTGATGAGTCATTTCATCTGAAATTCAACCCTGTAAAAACATCCGACTGTGGGATTTACAGTAAGGTACAGTTATTATCAAGGTCTACAGACTGACTTGCATTGAAAATAAGTCAAAAAAAAAAAAAATCACATCCCACTGTACATTTTTTCACTTATTTTAAGAACCGTTTTAAGGTACGGTACCAGATGAAATGACTCAATAAGTCTGATATTTTTGGCAGAGTGAGGTGAAGGTGTTTCGAAAAGGAGGAAGCATCAAGGATGTGTTAGCAAAACATCACAAGTACTCAGTATATTACTCCTACTTTGCCATATTCATGATTGTAAATGTAATATAAGAATAAGAGTTAGTGAATATTTGATTTTGCCTTGTCTGTGGTTAAAAGCTATTATTATTATTATTATTATTATTACAAATATATATATTTTTTGTATATTTTATTTTCCCAATGGTAATCTGTGAAGCTGTCCTAGCTTTGCTGCTTCCCCCTTTGACAAACTCCTTGGCCACTGTGCATATAATCGAAGCCAGTTAATGCTGTTGTGTGTGTCCCTGCATGCGTACTTAGCCTTCCTCCGCCTCACAGTGGGGGCTGAAGTTGCCTCGTAATAGTGAATACTAGCCTGTTTGTTCCAACCAGCAGCATTTACAGATATTTCTTTTGTTTTAACCTGCTTTCCGTAAGAGATGGTTGGGGTTTCACTGTATTTAAGAAGTGTAATTTTGGGGGAAAAAACAGCTGTCAAATACCTTGTTGTGTTGCCCAAACATGGTTCAGTGAGCAGGTTATGACTAGCAGAGAGATTTCCTACATCAGAATATTATTTGATGCAGCTACGGCCAAAATAAGCTTGTGAAAAGATCTTTGATACATGTGCTGCTGTGCGGAAATGGCTAAAATATTGAGGTTTAAGTAAATGGACCTATACAGTTATGTTCTAGAGGCAACTTCTATCCGGTTTTACAGTAATGATCCTTTAAGGAATGCAACATTTTGGGAAAATTGCTGTGATACTGTGAGATAAGAAGTTTAATATCTATTTTATCTCTGTGTGCTCAGTAAAATAGCTCCCCGTCACGTTTAGCCTAGCTTAGCACAAAACTGGAAGAAGCGGGAAACATTTTACCATCAAAAGTAAAATATGTCTTCCAGCCACACCTAAAATGTGCTAGTTACATGTATCTTGTCAACAATCAAACTAGTTATCCATCTAATTCAAGAGTCGCAAAGTTTTTTTTGTTTTTTTTTAGTGTTAAGCTAGCAACTTGACTACGACGACTTGACTTCTAAGAGGCTGTATGTTGTCAGGAAATACCTCCACTGTGTAAGAAAACTGCTTGTTAAACCACATTTTCGATTTTTGCATGTTAAATATACACATACAGTAAATAAGACAGCTTTTTATTTATTGGAAGGTACTTTCGACAGAGCTAGGCTAGCTGTTTCCTCGTGCTCCCAGCCTTTGTGATAAGCTAACACTTCACAAAGCTAACTACGCACTGAAGAGAAAAGTACATTTTTCTTCTCATCAAATGCTCTGTAAGACAGCAAAAATGCACATTTCTTTAAATTTTCAGAGTATTATTTTAAAAGTTGTAATTGCCAGAATGTAATGAAGAAGTAATGTTAGCTAATCAAGACCAGAACTGAGTCAAATACTGGCTACAAATGTTCGTTAGTTGTTCCGAGTGCCATACTGTAGGTGGAGTTAGCAACATAATGTAAAGGTAAATAACGTGTTTTCCATGATTCACATTTACCTGAAGCTGATTTATCGTGATGCAACTCTACCACATCTACCAACTACAGAAAGGACTAAAAAGTTAACGTTAGCTTTCAGAAATATTGACTCAGGTTTGATCAAAATGGACAAACTTATGTGTTTTTAGCTTTAATTTGGATATCACATCCATGAACAAGGCTGTAAACCTGTAAAGGATCATTTCTGTGTGTGTGTTTTTTTTGTTTTTTTTTCCTGTTCCTGTAAAGGGTTGGCTCTTGACTTTCTCAGTTATTGACGCATTGATCCAATTAACCTGAGCCAACCCTTCACAGGGCGGTGTTACTGTGAGGCGTTGTAGATGTTCAGCTCTGGAAGGATTGTGCTACTGTATCCATAGTGTGCCAGCTATACGCTCTACACCTTAGAGGCTTTAGTGGTGTCGTGCCAAGTTTGTACTGAATTCAGTGGGGTTATGAGACATACAGGGTGTGTGTGAGAGTGTGTGAGCTTACATGCGCTTCAGATGCGAAAGTTGTTGTACGTCGTACATTTCAAAGTTTACTGTATCTTGCCTTGCACTTTACGAAGAAGCAAACTTAATGGGGAAAAAAAAGACATTTGAGTGTATGTGCGTGTGTGTATGTTTAAGATTATGAGTGTTTACGAGTGTTTTTTTTAAATTGATTTGATGACGAGAATCTTTTATTTATGACAAATGTATACGGACAAAAGTGTGTTGATAAAATGTAATATATCTAACCAAACATAAAAGAATGATGAATATATAGAGATGCATACACAAATGTTTATTACATCGGTGGTTGTACAATTACTCCCACAGCAGCTTGAAACCTCCCATTTAACACCAATGTTATAACGTGATCATGTGTCAGCAATGTCATTGAAATGTCATTCCAATGTTACGCCAATTGGTATTGAACTAGTATTAAAAAAAAAAAAATGTAACCAATGTTAAAGTTATTCTGACTTTAAACCAAAGTTGTTGAAATTCTCCAGTGTTATACGGACTAATGAATAGTTTACACAAAAAAAAAACAAAAAAAAAACACGTCATGTTCAGCCTGTGTGAAGCCAATATTTGGGTAAAACTTTTGTGTATCATTTTGAAATTGCAAGTTTTAAGACGGTCTACCTTTTTATGCTTTAATTAGCATTTGTTGTGTCGAGTTTGGGGAACGAACATTTGTGGAATCCCTTTTGGGAAAAATTGTGTTGCCTAAAGTTTAATGGGTTTTTTTTTAAATGATGATTTCATAGCTTTTTTGTTATGTTTTATGTCTTTTTTTTCTTTTTTTTTTTCAAGTAGCGAACATGTCATTTGGGACTAAAACTCCTTCAAGGAGTCACATGGAGCTGAGAAACTGTAATGAATCCACAGATTACCAACACGCCACCATGTTTGTGCAACAGTATTCCATAGAAGACATTTGTGAACGCACCCCCCCTGATCTGAACAGCCTATATATCGAGACTGTGTGCGCAATGCTGGAAGCCAGACTAGATGTTGCACGACTCTGTACGTTGCGAGGTGTTTTATTGTGTTATCGTGTGCAGTGTGTAACAAAGACTAAAGTCAGCGCAACCCTTTGGAGATTAAATGATTTATTGAAGTGTGAAGCTTGTGTCCATTGGTGTAATGTTTTTCACTGAAAAAATCCAACCTCAGGATTCAGTTTTTGTTTACCTTGCAGGTGGAAAAAGAAGTAAAGGCTCAGTATGCTTCAAACAAACTACGTCGTACAGGCCTACAGGGCGTCCGACGACGTCTAAAGGTAAAACTTCTCGAATGGCCAAACTTTACCACTGCCTCACCAATCGAATTCCTTTTGCACAACTTCATAGTTTCAACGTGTTGCATCATTCAAATAACCACGCTTGGGGACACTCTACTCTTTAAAGGCTCTCTTGGTGTTGCACTAAGTTGTACATATGAAAACTGACTGAATTTGTGTGAATAATGATTACTCAATGCTTGAGAGGGAAGTTTAGGACCTGCTCACTTTCACACTATCGTATTGTTGATTAGGAAAAATTACAAAAATGTTTGGACGCTAATGCTGAGAGCAGGTTTCAGACGCTGCCATTAAGATGGATTTATTGTTGTGCTTCAAGGGGTGGAAGTGTTTACTGAGCCTAAATAATGTATATCGGGAGTACAGTGGCTACTGAGATACAAAGTGGAGACCACAAGAACAATAAATCGTCAGCATTGGCTGTGCTTTCTCCTACAGTTAAGCCAGAGGAGATAGAAAGTAGTGCAGAAAAAAATTGAGTTGAAGAAAGACTCAGTAGTCTGTTACAGTGAATGAAAGAATATAAACATGGCGATTGCACGGTGGTAGACTATTCAGTAACAAGCCATGGTGATATAAAAGTAGTAAATAGTTACTGGGGGAATATAATTAAAGCACAATGTGGCTTGATCATGTGTTGCTCTCAGCAGGTGAACTTCAGTGATGAACCCTAAATCACGACCCGGTCTCACAATCTGCGTACAAATAACATGACTATACACTTTCAAATTGTGTGCAGTGCATACCCTAATTTAACGCCGCGTTTTTAACCTTTTTGCATCTCATTTAATGCCATTGGTTAGGTTTAGGCATAAAAACCACTTGGTTAGGGTTAGGGAAAGATCCTGGTTTGGGTTAAAACAGAAAAATGCGCCTGAAATGCCCGATGTGACGTTAAAAATCTCCAGTTAAAATGCACAACGTGACATTAAGGATGTCCGGTTGGTGGTCTCGAAAAGTGCTCTCCTTCTGCTTTTTGCCAAACTACAAACTACGTAGCCATCCACCCAACCTGCTTCTTCCTAATAGGCAAAAAATAACCTTTATAAAATAAAAGAAAGTCGCATTGACGTAACTTCACTTGGAAGGATTGGCGTATCACTTACACACAAAATTGGACTTTGGCGTTTGCACTGCACACACTTTGAAAGTGTAAAGTCGTGGTATTTGTACACAGATTGAAGGGACCTGGGCTGCTAAATCACAATCTACACTGCAAAACTCCTGTTAATCCCTGAAATTAAATATAAATTCAGTTTTAGAAAAGCATTTCATTTGAAGCATACTGAGGCCTTAAGAACTCAATCTCAGTCCTTGGTTGCCACATGAATCCAGTCATGCTTGTTTAAAAAATATACAACTCACTGTATCTCCAGTATTTTATCAATCTTTCTTTGCCAGATAGTGAGTAATACATAGAGTAGGTTGTGTTTGCAGATGTACAATAGACTTATATTAATGAAAACAATGTGTGAACATACAAATTCAGCATGACTCACCAGTTAAAGGCTAATCAACCACCAGTGTTTTGCTGCCAGCAGTGGCCTGTAACACCAGTAGATACTTAATCTAGTCATTAGGCTTTTAAATGAATCATTGATCTTAATCCTGCTGCTAAAAAACGCGGGGGAAGTGTGATGAACAACAAGTCTTTATATCATTGATGTGTCCATTTATCTGTGTTCATTTGGAATTGAGAGACAGAGAAATATAGACATAGAAAAGTCTTTATTTAATGTCTTGAAGATGCACCCAGAAGCGTAAAAACATCACTATCTTGAGTTTTATCATTAAATAAATTATAAAGGATCCAGTGTGTTTACTCTAAATCAGGCATGTCATCGTATCCGTCCTCTTCATCCTGCCTCCTTTGCTCCTCTCGCTTCTCCTCTTCCTTCTGCTTCTCCTCCATCACCCTCTTCATCTCCTCCTCCACCTCCTTCCTCTTTAAATTCTGCATCTCTTCATGTTTTTTCTTCAGTTCCTCTAGCTCCTTCTCCTCTTGCGTTTTCTTCGGCGCCGTGTCGTAGGCCCACTCCTCGTCCGAGTCGCTGATGTCGTCGTCGTCGATGTCCCAGTCGGGCTGCTGCTGTGGCTCGGTGGTTTCGGTGAAGGTGTCTTCTACGGGCTCGGGCTCTGGTTTGTAGTTGGGGTCCTCTAGTTTGCCCCAAGAAACCTGGTCGGCCTTGCGGAGGGAGATCTCCACTTTGGATGGGACCATGTTGACCGAGCTCTGTTTGACATTGATTACCTGAGGAGGGACGGGAAAGAAAAGAGTGAGAGAGAGCAAAGAAAAAATGTAGATGCTGGTCTTTAATCATGAATCCTAAAGACAAAGATGACATTTTCTAGACAAATATTGAAACAGGTTGTAGGTATTTAGACATGTTTAGCTGGTACTTACGCCCCAAAAATGGAATTCTCTCTTGAAAATCTTATCGTTCTCAAACTGGATTTGACATGAAAGCTGTAGAAAGGAAGAAAAAAAGAACAACGTGAATTTATTATTTGATTTCTTGTACTACTAATGTCATAATTTAAGGACAGTTGTACAAATTTCCCTGCAAAGTTCATTGTTATGTGCTGTAAACTGTGTTAGCGTTAGCTTAAAGGGGCACTTCTTTGATCTTATCTTTCATTTTCAGTTGATGGACTCACAAGAGACAAATTTTTAAAAAACAATGGTGAAGATCAATGCAGCAGAGGCCGAGATATCCTGAGTTTTAGTCCCTAGTGTTGGTCAAGCCTCAAAAACACTGGATGCTACACTACACTTCCCATGATGCAACTCAATAGTGTCTTTCATTAGACCCTTTCACTTTAAAAAAGCTCTTTTTAGAGCCACAGAGGATATTAAACAACTGTTTTCACAGGTTTACATGTAAGATAAGAAAAGTGCCCCTTTCACTTTTTTTTATATAAGTTTCAAAATTTACAGTTTGCTGAATATGAGACTTATATAAACTTTTTACAAGATCTAAAAAGTTTTTTAAACTTTATTTAAATAACTCTAAAACTGTATTTTCATGATCAGTTACAATGTAGGTTCATGACAATCTTTTCACAAAAGTGAAATATACATCACTATGGTTTCAAATATGCAGTTCATCCACTCACCACTGTCTGGTTGGCCTCAATGCAGCAAAACTCTGGGTTTGCGTTTTTGGCGTAGATCGTTACGACGACATTATTTCCCGTCTGGTGCCAGTCGAATCGACACGCCACCTTCTTCTTGTCCTGTAAACACAAACGTGTGCACAAACAGTTCAGTCACAAAGGAATAGACCTTTATATATGACTGGTAAGTGATAAAATGTTAACACTACAGTATGTGTTTTTGCTAGCACATGGATTGAAAGTGGGAACAAGAATCAAGTTAATTTTCTCTTTTTTACAAGTTTTCTTTGATGAATATCACTTATTTCTAGAAAGGTTGCTGCTGACAAGCTGACAAGCAACATGCAGAAGCAAACTTACTGTGCACTGAATATGCAGGAGTGATAATTCATCTGCATTGTAATTACAGGATAAAATAATAACTTTCTTTCCTGCTGATCTGTTAATTTGAAGTATTTTGCTTGTTTTCAGGGCCACTTGCATTCATATATGTATCACTAAGGTTTTATTTACTATATTTAGTCTCCTCTCTGATAAAAACACAGTAGACAAAATATCAGAAACATCTCTGAGTATAAAGTAATACAGTGCAACGGCAACACAAACTACAGCCTCCAAAATCACCATAAAGTTGAGTCAACACTTCTCAAACAGACATTTTCTCTCTCTCAGCTTCAGAAATCACAAAAATGTTTGTCAGCAAAAACAATAAAAGAAAGAATAAACTGTAAACACAAACACACATACCAAAAAAGTTAGGCTTCATTCAATTTTATATTAACTTCCTGGAAATTTTCTGTGTAATTCGCAGGTATTTAACAGACAGTTCACAGAGAGGGTGGTGCAAATTCATATAAATTATAAGAAAAACAGAAAAAAAAAGTGTTTTGTAGATGTAAATTTACAAAAACTCTTAATAAATTGGACTCTTGACAATTATTTAACTGACAGAAAATACTTGGTTTTCAGTGTGTAGTTTTGTGTTTCAAACTACATTTTAGCATATTTGTTTCTTAAAATGTCTACAATGAGCATGTTTCCTGTATATTAACAAATGACATAAACCTTTCAAAGAAATGTCCAAAAAATAAACGTCTACACAGAAGCTACTTATCAAAAAAATCTAATATGCTAATAAATCGTTTGATACACAAACCTACACACTGAAATCTAAGTATTTTTTGTCAATAAAAGACTTGTCAAGAGTTTAATTTATTAAGCATTATTGCAAATTAACAACCAAATATAATGAATGGGCTCTTACCAACTAAACCATCTTAACACTTTTTTCTGTATTTTCTTATAATTTGTACGACTGCAGCTTCTGTGCTAAATGGGAACATGTTTGAAATATCCTCAATAAAGTAGAAGACTGTGTCCCTGTGATGTCTTCCAGCTTCAGCACACCTGCCTTCATTAAGAGGTTCCTGAGAGGTCAGAGGTCAGGTGATGCTTGGTTTAGCACCAAAACTACCACTAGGTACTGCCAAACTATTTACATTAAATAGGAAGTTATAAGAGTTTGCTAGAAATGGCTCTAGCATGTACCAAAGTGCACCACCGTCTCTATAAAATGTCCTAAAAATTTACAGTTAAAGGACCAGTGTGAAGAATTTAGTGGCAACTAGCAGAACAGACTTTGCAGAAATGGAATAAAATAGTCATAAGTATGTTTTAATTAGTGTATAATCACCTGAAAATAAGAATTTTTGTTACCTTAGAAAAGACAAACTGGTCCTTTCAAATACCTGAAAAAATTTTCAGGAAATTACTATAAAATTAGCAGACCTGTACATTTTATTTCAAAGGCCCTTTTTCAACTTTCAAGGTAGTTTCCTGTTAACTTTTCAGCCAGTTATATTATATTGAATGTTGCCCATGTTGTGTGTGTTTACCTGTTTCAGGACCCAGCGGTGTTTTCCTGCTGTGCAGCCCTTCTGGTCGAGGAAAGCGTTGAAGTCTGTGGTCTTTATACAGCAGCAGCTCCAGTACTTGTACCTGAAGGATCACATTGTTATAAAAGTCACAGACAGTTTGTAACAGCTGATTGATTCATCTACATATTCGACATGCGTGACGCTCGTATTTAAAATCCATGAAATGCATCGAGTTCAGTCCATCCTGTGATTCAAAGAACAGTCGCAGTTTTAATTTAAAGTCTCCTCTTTTTCTAACGTGGCAGATTTGTTATTAATTACTGATCTTTAATTAACTGTCTGATCTTTCTTTTCATATTGAAGCTTTCATGTTTCTTGCCTCGCTCACATGGCCTTCAGTTTTGTTTTGTTTACGTTCCTCCTTTGTAGAAGCCGTCTAATTATGGTTTGAAAAGAGTTATGCAAATAAAGATCGTAATTATGATTACGCATAAAATCCTTTATAATATCCGGAGTAAGAAACTGGAAATATGCAGCAGTAATTTATATGCTGTGTGTGTGTGTGTCTTACCCCTCGTGGAAGACGGGTGCTCCGGGGTGGTGGGTGCAGACCTCCAGGTTCGTCTCTGGGCCTTGATAGGCCTGAACACACAAACACAACATTAATGATCAAGCGTGTATCAGATCAGCTCATCAGTAGTTTGTAACAGATTACGGATCGTCCTCACGCCTCCGGTCATCAGTCACATGATGATAAAGGTCACCGGGTCAATGTGTGTGATTGTTTGCATGTTGTGTTTCTCAACATTAAGATTAGGGGCCCAAGTGGGGTCGTTTGTTGTGCAGAGGAGGACGCAGAGGATATTTTTTATAAATTTCTTAATTTAAAAACAAAAAGATGAGCTAAACTTCAATTTGTACCCCCTCTATGGTCTTGATAATAGTATTTAAAGTATAAATTATATTTTAGTTATATTTTAGTAGTTTTTGCTTCAGTTCACACATCGTCACTCTAGACACTGAGGTCATGTATTAGTGGAAGATGTATTCAGATCTTTACTTCGACTTTATTGTCATAAAAAAATGCTGCATTACTTCAAGAAAAAGTCCTGCATTGAAAATTTGACTTAAGGAAAACTATAAAACTAAGTATTTAAAGTATTTATTATGCAGAGAGTTGCTAATGTCAGTGTTATCAGGTGTTGTAATATCAGATTATTATCACTAATGTATTAACGTGAGCAGAACTTTAACATAACTGGTTGAAGTCGACCTCATTTTAACTACTTGATCAACTATGAAGTGGTATTTTAAACTGTAACAATGCATCATATTTTATATTTTATAAACAGATCATTTATTTTGTATGAATTTGAAAGTAACTACACTTGTCAGGTTAATATAGTGGAGTTGAAATTGCAGTTTAAAGTAACAAAGTGGAAGTAGTATTACTCAAGTAAAGTACCTCAAAATTAAAGTACTTGAGTAATTCTACTTAATTGTTGTTACCTACTACGTCCACTAGATGGAGCTCTTAATAAGCTTTATAAGACTAAAGTAGAGGAATCAATATCACAGCAGTGCTACTGAGCTGTGTGTGTGTGTGTGTGTGTGTGTGTGTGTGTGTGTGTGTGTGTGTGTGTGTGTGTGTGTGGTCCAGGTATTCCTTATGTTATGGGGACATAAATCTGTTTACACACTCATGTTGTGGGGACTCGCCTCCCCTATGAGGACCAAAACCAAGTCCCCTTAATGTCAATCATTCATTTTAGGGTGGAGACTTGGTTTAAAGTTAAGGTTAAGGTCAGGGTAAGTCTCCAGGAAATTAATGTAAGTCAATGTAATGTCCCCTGAAGTGATCTAAACACGACTGTGAGTGTGCATCTCTGTCATAGGCTACTTTCGGGGACCAATTTCAGACTTAAGACCAGTTAATTGGGGACAAAAGTCACGTCCCCAATTGGGAAAAAGCTGATTTTTGGGTCATTGGTTATGTGTAGGGTCAGGTTACATCTCCAGGAAATGAATGTAATTCTATGAAATGTCCCCAAAAGTAACCACGATCTGATATGTGTGTGTGTGTGTGTGTGTGTGTGAGCAGGCAGCTCCTGGTGAGGATGATATTTGTTGGCTTTTGCTGATGTTAGATAGTCGACTATTTCAAGCCACAGCAAGAACACCTACATACACACATACTGTACAAACACAAGCTCAAATGAATAAACGATAAAGATGATAAACTTACTGTTTTACATCCTGCGTTCTTGCATCGTGTTCCCATCATGACGGTCTGACTGTCTGTTAGATGACAAAGAGACAAAAGGAGACAAGCGACATGAGGAAAGCATTTTCATTTTATCATGTAAATCTACCAGGATAGTAAGAATTTGTTGTTTCCTAAGCAAATAAACTTGTTTTAAGTACTTTCTGAAATAAAATTTCATTTTTCTTTGTTCTTTTTGCACCAAAAAAAACACAAAAGTTGAACTATTGTTGAATTATTGCATCACATTTACAACTTAAATAACACACATAAGCAGAAATTCACACAAATATACTGTATAATTATACACAGGATAATGTGTCACACACATATACTGGCAAAAAATCCGTCTTGTCAAGTCATTTTATCTGAACTTAGAGTGTTTTTTTTAAAAGAAGCGTAAAATTCTTCAAATTTCAAGTACTTCCTGCTCTCCAAGAGCCTCAATCCGCCTCATTCATTCTTGTCAAAAGATTACTGAAAGGAAATATGTTACAAAAACTACAAAAACTCAGAAAATACCATTTTAGGGCTTAGTTTTACTCAATAAGATGGAGATTTTTCACACTTCACTGGTCAGAGATGTTTTCAAAAACAGCAAAAAAAGCAAGAAGAAACAGAAAAATGTTGCTATAATTTGACTTTAGGAGGAAAAATTACACCTGAAGGCATCAAACACTCACCTGTCTTCTCTTTCTCAGCTTTATTGCTGATGTCCAGTTTCTCCAGCTCCTTAGCCAGCGATGCAGATACTTTGTGGGGCAGCTTGGTCATGGGCTCGTCTGAACTGAGCACATAAACACACACACATTCACACATTAACGCAAAAAACTGGACCGAGAAGCGAGCGTGCCGGGTCAGATACACACTCAAAGCATCAAGCACAGGCCTGCAGACTGACACACAGCCTGGTCCGATGAATTATTTATTCCAGGAGCGCCTGTGACCTCACGCTGACCTCTGTGAATCGATGCATATACAGAGGCGGCCGCGTGCGTGAGAGTAACAGGCAGGTTTATGCAAAAAGACACATTTCAGTTACCGTATGTAGATGAAGGGAAAAAAAGAGGAATCTCGACGTAAATGAGAGCTGAATGCAAATTACAAACACTCACCTGGGTCTCTCTTTCTGCAGTTTCTCAACAGATTTGGGTCCCTGGTAGATTATTTCTTGGTCGCTGGTGTGTTTCATCTTGCCCTTATCTGATGACACCTCCGGCAGCAGAGGCTCACGGGGCTTTTCGTTGCTGTGACGCCCGCGGGTGCAGCCCTGTTCAAAGAGAGCGGTCACCTCAGTCTGGTTTAAAATCTGCACGAGATCTGAAGCTTCAGATGTTAGTTTTTCTTCTTCGTGATTGATATTCTAACTGGCGTACATAAAATTAACTAAATGTGTCCTGAATGATCCTTCACAGAATGAAATAAAATGACAAAACTGTTCAAGACATCAGTAAGGATTCAATTAAAGTGTAAGAAATGGTTTCTAAGTAAAGTAAAGACTGGAATAATTGTTTAAAAGCAACATAACAGTAACATATGTTTCTGTTCACAGCTATGAGTAGTGTTTTGGATGTTTTCTGTGTATTTACAGAGTACGTTTAAGTCACTAATTATACTTAAGTAGTATGTCTCGGATGATGTATTTTACTTAAAGCCTGAAGTAATTATAGCATCTTCCAAACTATTCTCATGGCATCAGTTGTTGTTTGTAGAAAATTATAACAATCATTCATCTGTTTTTGGAGGTTGTTGATTTTAACTTGCTTGTACTTTGCTTAAACCTGTAATATCTGTTTTTTTTGGCCACTTGAAGGCAGCACAACAAATTATGGCCTTACAACATCGATAATGCTAACCTGTTAGCAAACAGCTGCCAATTCACACATCAAGCAGATACGGAGCAACATTAACATTCATCTGGAGTCGTGTTTCTGTCCAACTGGTGAACGTCAGTCTGATATTTACTCTGTTTTGTGTTCCAACCAACTCCTGAGAAAAACATCTGGTTCTTTAGCTGCTAAATGCTGCGCTATGTCCACAAGCTAGTTGTTAACTCTGTCTGACTGCTGTTTGGTGCTACACAGGTGATGTACAGTTTGGTTTTTTGCTGAACAGCTGCCTGTTTTAATCGGAAACGACTGATGAGAGCCGTGAGAGTGAAGCAAAACAGTACAGCTGCAGGATATAAAACCAAAACAATGAGCTGAAAGGCGTTAAAACTCTACAGAGCCGAGAGAAACTGAAGTATCGGGTGATAAATCTTTGTAGGTTTGTCACTATGAGCGACAGCTGTCGTATTACATGCAGTTATTTGATCCATTGTTCACATAAAAATTATGTTAAGTGCAGCTTTAAGTTTGTTGTTAAATACAGAGCAATGATAAATTACATGTTCAAGTTTATTCATAAGAGTAAAAGTTACTGAATTCATACATTTGTTTGTTACATGTTAGCTGCTATTATAGTTTAGTTAAACATTATAAAATCAGTCGACAGATATACTAAAAAAACAAGTAACAGATAAGAACAAAGAAGTCGTTTCCCACAGATTTTACAACAGTCTTCATCTGCCCGTCCGTTTGGAGACATGAAAGAAGGCCTTCATGTCAGAAAACTTGAAGGCATCTCTGTCTGAACGTTACATACAGACGGCGGATGTATAAGACTTGTGATCTGAGATAATTGGCGGAATAAGTTTGCAGAGAAATGACGGCGGTTTTCTCACAAAGACTTTATAAATGGTTTCCAGTCCGCCTACAATAAGGTGATTGTTGGTGTTTGTGTCTGCTTGTTGCTACGCTACCATGCAAAACTCTCAAACATCAAACTGCTTCAGTGTAATTTTGTACATAAAACAGAACATTTTACTGGAGGAAAGTGTAACTGGTTTGCAAAATTGAGAATTTGTCATTCGTCCTGTTCATACTGACCATCAGAAGATCCTTTCATGATGCACTTACAATTTAAGTGATGGAGGACAAAACCCACAGTTCTTGTTTTGATCAAAAATGTATCTAAAAGTTTATCTGAAGATAATCTGTCTGAGTTAGTCAAATAAAGTGAATCTCTTCCACAGTTACAGTCGTTTTAGTCAAATATTCCCTCTCTGCTTCCTTCTTCTTAGGAACTGATTGTCACCTCTACTTTTTTTACATTTTGCTGAATTTATACAGCGACAAACCACAACTATTCATCTTGAGCTTCTCGCAGATGCTAACTGACCCTGAGCTCTTACCTTGATGGAGAGGAACTCGGAAAAGTCTGTTGTCCTTTTTTTGCAGCATGACCAACCCTGGAGAAGGACACACAGAAAAAAAACAGTTTTATCCAGCTGCATGAAAAGTCTTATGTTTACAATCAGACACTGTGAAAAAGCGTTATTGTTTATTTGTTTTGTACCTTCAGAGCATCATGGAAGATGGGGACTCCTGGATGGAAGAGGCAGGAATCTTTAGGAGGAAAAAGAAACACACTGTCAGTCTGCATATAGACTCTCTCTCACACACACACACACACACACACTCAGAGTCAGCATGTACCAGCTGCTCTCTTGAGTCACTGTAGTTGAGAGGTGTGTGTGTGTCCCATATAAGGAAGCCGGTAACACTCAGCCATCCAGAGACATGTGGCTGACCACGCGCACGCTAGCCTCCCTCACACTGATGACAAAAACTGACGTACTGCAAATATTCACGTTGTTTATCCGCCTTTTGCAGGTAAATACAGACCATAAACCTGACTTCCTGCCATCTTTTGTGTGTGCACACACATCCAGGAAAGTTATTCAGGTGCAAGACAAGAAATGTTTCATTGCAGGGTACAAAAGGAGGAAGGTCTGCACACTGTTAAGCTCCCAATAAATACATGTATTCTCTTTTTTGAGGCAAAGTTTCGATCTGTAAGATGTTTCACCCTGAAGAAAATTATTTATTGGGAGCTGAACAGTGTGCAGGACCTTCCTCCTTTGTGCCCTGCAAAGTTATTTTAAACATCCAAATTGATGACATACCTCATTCCTGTCTTGTCTATAATTAATTTGTCTATTCTTTTTCATTACTTTGCTTAGTAAGGCCGACAAACACAAATAAATCTGGTCACAGAGTTTGACCAAAATTGGTTGATGCCCGTGAAACTAGCTTTTAATTAAAGCCTCAATTCCAGCTTCCTGGTGATAGATTTTTGAAATAGTTTTTTTTTTTTTTTTTTTTTAATTGTGGTCTTTTAACTCAAGATACAAGAAATAGAAAATTAAACTGGATGTAAAAAAAAAGAAAGAAAAGAAAAACAAAGCAAATCTGTAAACGCCAGCACTTCCCACACAGTTATAACAAACCTACATGCCTCTTTTTATGCTTTTGATTGTCTTTCCACTGAGGCTTCATATCTTTGATGAACAAACATTAAAACCAACAAACCAGACGGACCAGAGAATATTATAAAACTTCATTTAAAAGTACAGATACAGAGAGAGACGGTGGGATCTCACCGTCTTTGTTCTTGTCTGCGTCAAACTTCTGCCCGCAGCCTTTGTTGTAGCACATCAGCGCCATGTCGGCCTGTTGGTTTGTGTGATTTCTTCTTCTTCTTCACTCTACAGTCTGCGTCTGTTCGTCTCTGTTCAGATGCTTTCCTCCAACCTGTTGGTCTCTCCTGGTTTTAATGCCGTCAGCTGGTATCTCCAGAAGTTTCTGGAGGAAGAGGAGGCAAAAAAAAAAGGAGAGATCCAGAAGGGGCGATCGCCTTCAGGAGAGAGGAGGAAGAGAAAGGGTCTCTCTCTCTCTCTCTGGTTTGAGCCTGACTAAAAGAAATGATATAAATAGCAGATCACCTCCCCTCCTCTCTTGCCTCTCACAGTTTACAGCTGTCAAAACTTATCTGAAGGTGGGGGTTGACATTCCTCCTGGTGAGCGTCTGCTGTCACTAACAGGCAAGCTGTGGCCTGACAGCAGGCACAATGGGACTGACTGGGACTTCTAGATTTCTGTCAGTTTCTACCACTGGATCCACTGCAGGCTGGACCAACCATGAGGTTATTTGTCAGGGGGTGTTTGGCTGTGATTTGACCTGCAAAACATGTGGCTAAGATGCTAAAAACATTTAATAACTGTCATTGCAGTTAGTAAAAAAGCCTGATTGTGCCTCAATAATAAGAACTCAAAGATATTGATTAGAGGGCATTAACATGCTGCTGCCGTTCCTCCACACCAATCTCTGGGAAACAATTTCATTATGGACCTGGCTTTGTGCACCGGGATACTGTCACATTGTAAAAATTTAAGGGCCTTTCCCAAAATACTGCCTCAAAGCTGGAAACACATGGGTGTCCACATACTTTTGGCCATGTGGTGTATATTGACAGGGCAGATATTTGTTAATAATAGATAAACAACATAAATATATCCATGTACGATATATACAGAAGACTCAAAGTATTCAGACCCCTCCAATTGGCAAAAATGTCACTTTATGGATCATTAACTGTGCTGTAGATTGACGGGCAACATCTTTATCCAATTAAAATTAAATCTACAACACAAAGTTTGCAAAAAGTGAAGGTCTGAATACTTTCTGAATCCACTTGTATCAATGTGTTGCTGCATGTTGGCAGGTATTCAAAAAGACATTTGACCATGTTTTGTTTTTATACTCTCAAAGCAATAATTTGACATTTTGGGAAATAAACTCATTCGCTTTCTTGCTGAGACTTAGAAGAGAAGATCGATACCATTCTCATGTGTGGGTCACGTATGGAGCCAGGAGGTGATTAGCTTAGCTTAGCATAAAGACAAGTGTAAAAATGGCAAGTATGGAGGAAAAAGCTTAGACTGGTTGGCTCGTAGCAGGAGAAGTTCAAAAATATACCTAGCAACACGTTTAAAGCTAACAAATGACTATGTTGTATCTTGTTTGTTCACTTGTGTAGTGGTTTTACAAGAAGTTGTGTGCTGTGATTATTTCTTGACTGCAGGGCAGATAGAGAAACTCTTGCCAAGAAATACTTCCAGCATGTAACTCCTTCTCCGTCTAAAATCAGAAACTGCAGATAATCGATACCACTGTCATGTGTCTGAGTTAAGTATGGAGCAGGGAGGTGATTAGCCTAGCTTAGCATGAAGGCTTGTATGTAGCGGGGGAAACAGACAGCTTGTCAAGAGTTAAAAAATACACCTACACTACCAACATATTTAAAGCTAACAAATGAATATACTGTATGTTAATTTAATTTGTACACAAACAAAAATGTTAAAATGTCAAGTTGTGGTTTTACAGGCAGTTGTGTGCCGTAACTAACTATTGATTGTTGTGCAGAATGATAAATTCTTGTTCGACAAGAAATACTTCCAGCATGTATCTGCGTCTAAAATCACAAACTGTTGTTTTTACTTTTCCATTTATGTACAGATTAAACAAACAAGACACAACATGTTAATTAGTGAGCTATAAAGGTGTTAATAAGCATATTTAAACTTCGGAGAGGGTTCCTCCTACTTCCGGGCGTTATGCTAAGCTAAGCTAAGCTAAGCTAATTGCCTTCTGGCCTCAAGTCAATCTTATCATCTAACTTTCAGCAAGAACATAAATTAGGATAACAAAAGAACACATTTCACAAAATGTTTAACCCTAATAGTCACTGGCATCAATGTGCGTTAATAAAATTAGCTGTTTAAAAGTTATATACATGTGCATATAAGCTAGACACCCACAGAGCCGACATACTGCTCTGACAAGTTCTTCTTTAGAGAGGAGATGATATGCTGTAGCTTTTAATACAAGGCAAAGTTACAAGTTAAATTTATATTCCATAAATTTGAATGTGTTTATCAGTAGGTTAGGCACTGTTTCAAGGGGTTTTAAAGGTTTGGTTGATATATTTTTGTGCCAAAATATGTTTCATCCTGGGTACACACACAGACAAATTGCCAGCGACTGCAGGTGGTACGACAATAAATTATTCAGTAAAGACAAAACACTGCTGTTTGTCAGGCGCAGTATGTTTTGAGTGATACATGCCTTACCAAGGACCACTTAGTCAAAAACAAAAAAAACCCCCTGAAATACGACCATCACCCCCGGCAACTGTGAAAGCCTCTTGATGTGACTGTGCGACAAATGTACACAGTTTCATTATGCTGAGCTCAGTGGGAGTCAGGAGGTGGGAACCTGCTTTTAAATCCCTCGCTGTGGGAGCGCTGAAGTCACTGTAATAACAGACAATAGCAGAGAGAATCACGCCAGGCTGTTGTAGGTCAGCGTGTCACAACAAGCAGGAATACACAGGTGTATGTATCGCCTACAGGTGAACACAAAACACAACACAGGAAAACAGTAACTACCTGAAAGAAACGAGTGGTAATTGTATGTTTAGTTTGGTGAAGCCGCAACAAGTTTTCCCACCGTTATAGGAAATCTTGAAGGTGTTACTTAAGTGTAGTGTGCAAGTATAGTTTTCAGTTTAGAAACATGATCATATTATGTGGTGGGAAATGTTCTCTGCCAGCTAATTGTTTATATGTCAACAATTTAAACATAACTTAACTAAAAGATGATGTTTAGTTAAGTTTTACATTATTTTAGATGGTTAACGACACTTTTACAGTGTCATTAACCACTAATTTTTACATTTCAGTTCAGCCAAAATCCTTAAGATAAGAGTCAGAGCATCATTTTGTAACATTTTCAAATATCCATGAGTTAAAGGTGCAACATTAATAATCAGTGCTGACACAAATAACCACAAATAAACATAAACTGGTGATGTGCAAACCCAGCAGACTATACCCTTTACATTTTTAGTTTTAACATGCAGGTGATTCTACATAAGTTGCGTTCAAATAGTGTAGCATCAATTATGATTGTTTTTTTTGTCACATTAGAATATCACTCTCTATTGGTTACTTCTCTTATTACAGATTACCTTTGTGTTTTTATATTAAGACATGTCATTAGAAGTAGATAAACATGTTGAAAGTGATTTTCTTTCAATCTTATTTGGGAAAATTCAGCTCTCTTCCTGTTTTGTAGCGTAAATCCAGCCAGCAAATTTCCCGCCAAAGTCAAACCACAGTATCGCAACACAACCTTTAAAACATACACAAACATATACAAAATTTAAAACATACAGACCACATAGTCAAGGTGCAGTATATACTGAATCTAAGAGCAAATGTGATAAAATTGCTGCTTTTTTGGAGAGTTAATGTGAGCCAACGCTGGAAAAAAAGATCATCATATCCCTACAAACTGATGTACAGATGCTACTAGCGTGTATGCTAACGTAGAAATTACATGTTGGTGTTTTGACATCATATGCCACCAGTGTGCCGGTAAGTCTTCCTGCAATAGTTTTCTTTACAACTATTAAATACACTGGTGTCAAAATGAATATGGTTGTGCAAAACGCTACAAGTATCACCTTTAAATATCAGCGTTGAAATTGCAGATTTTATGAGTGTTGAATGAAACCATTGATTTAAGACTTATGATAGACGTTTTTCACAGAAGAAATGTTGTTATGACAGAGGGAAAAGCGCAGGAGTCAATAATAAAACGAATGATGGTTGAATTCTATTTAGCGGCTTCATATTTAACATGCTGGCTCACTGGGATTCTTGAATATTTCAGAGCTGTTGTTAATGTCATTAGTAACACTTGTGCTTTTCCTACCATGACAACTCATTATGTCTGCGGTGAAAAAGGTCCGTAGGTGGGAAAACAGACATGGAAAGTGCTTTAATAAGACTCTCTCCTAGTATTTACCATTGAGCAGTGCATTTAACATGCATGGGGGCCCACAGTGAATAAGTTGTAGATATCAGGTGTTGCTTTTGCAGGATAAACAATGTTAAAAAGTAATTGCAGGACCTGCCAATCACAGTAAAAATCTAAGACGATTTTTGCGGTAAAATATAAAACTGGTAAAAAAACATAGTGGATGGGTTAAAACATGGCTTGAGATCTCATTAGAATTAAGAAAACAAACTCTGAAGCCCTCCGGCACCGCAATTAAGAATCGGAGGATCCACTGTTTGACATTTCAAGGACTTGAATTTTTATCATCTGGTATTTCATTTTAAGGGTTGGGTAGAGGGTAGAGTCTAAAGAAAAATGCAGAAACAGACAAACTTTAGGAATGGAAAATGACTTTTTATTTCTTCCAAAAAAAGAGAGAGAAAACAAATCCCTAGAATAAACAAATATACTGCTGTAAAATAAAAGCCTGTGATGTTTTTTTTTTTTAAGTTTTTTTTTTTATCAACTGTAACATTTGTTTGCCTTTCCATGCTCGATACAATCCATATATTTCTGCTTTAAATAAATAGAAAAAATGTACAAAGAGATGGGGGGGAGGAGACAGAGAAGAGAAGAGATAGAGAGATAGAGAGAGAGAGAGAGAGAGAGACAGATTTAAAAGGTGTACTCTGCTCAAAAAACATTTGGCATCATTGAGAATTCATGGCTGATCCTGATGTACGGGGAGGTCTGCAGCCCTCAAAATCTGCATCGTCTGTCTGTTTAGCCCGCCCCCACTGAGTAGTAATCATACCTATATACTGCTGTAATAACGCTAATATCTTTCATGTTCAGAAAAAAAAAACAAAAAAACAAAAAAAACGAGTAAATGAAAATAATGCAGTTGCGGATTATGAGAGTATGTATTTAAGCTCTGTGTTGTGAGTGTGAATGTGTGTATTCTCTATATACAGAATAGTGAGGCAGCAATCCGAGGGTTCTTACCAAAAAACACAGATGTAGAAAAAACAGAACGTGCACAAGAGATCTTTAATTCAACACACACGGACTCACTGACAAAATGAGGAAATTGATCTGTTAAACAGCCTCTCTCGGTTTCCTTTTAATTTCATTTCGTTTCGTGGGTTTTTTTTTTTTTTGTGACTTCGAATGAATCTTGTTATTTTTCTCTTCTTAAACGCTGCCACGGCTGCAACGGGCACAGCGACCTGCAGATGGCGCCACAACAGTGGAGAATCCAAAGCACAGGTTGCCATTGAGGGCATGTGCTGCAAGTAACAAATGTGACATCTTTGGGAAAAGTAACACACACACACACACACACACACACACACACACACACACACACAGAAAAAAGAAAAAGTTTGGCGCTCTGTTTTGCTACAGTGGCTCGTTTATCGACAGCACAAACAGCTGTCAGATTCAGTCCGACAAAGTAATGAACCTGCTGTCGTTGGTCAAGAAAGACTAGATTCATCTCGCCCCTTCACCTCGTCTGGTTGCCTGTTTTTTTTTTTGTTTTGTTTTGTTTTTTAAAACAGAGACTACAAGAGGAGAGAGTTTATCATCATCATCACCATCATCACTGTCATATCATGCTTTTTAGGGGGGAAAAAAAAAAAAAAGGACAATAATAAACATCGACAACGGTATAACCATGCACTCACCGACCCCCGGAAAGAGAGGGGGAGATGGCTCGACAGAGAGGAGTCTGCTCTCTGGACGACTGATACACTTGGCCTTAGCAGAGGACAGTAATTTGTATATGACATCAAGGTTTATCCTTCTCCACCTAGATTCATGCTACAACAATGCAGAGAGGCGGTAGCAGCTTTTAAAAGTTGAGAGAACCTTGGTAACGTAAGCCACGAGGTTTGCCTGGTCTGATCTGACAATTTGGGCAGGAGATAAAAGGTAAAAAGAAGTACTACCGAGATGCCCAAATGGCCAACACCAGAAAACAGTGGTTGTACTGGAAAAAACTCTCAGCAATAAATGTGAGAAAAATGTCTGAATTTTAGGAAGGGAGTTGCCGAAAAAGAGCCCGCATGCTCGGCCAAACCCCCCCCTCCCTGGATAAATACTGTAACGAGTAATCAAAATGACCTACATGATAAAGCTGTAATAATCACTGGCAGTTAAATTGACGCCAAGAAGACGTTCATGAGACTCAAAAAAGCCGCAGTAGTCTCCCTCTTCTACGCTCTCCCTCTATCCCCCCCTACCAAAAAATTTGACCATTTTGAAACCACTTGAGACACACAGACAAAGAAAAACCTCATAGCAACAGGCAGGATTGGATTCCATGCAGAGAAATTTCATTATAAAAAGGAACAATGGATGGAAAGGAAAAGGAAAAGTTTAAAAAAAAAAAACTGAGTTAGAAGAAAACAATGTGTCGATTTAAGAGCTGTGTTCATCGGATAAACAGCTTTTATACCATTTGATTTAACCTTCATTAAGAAGATTCTGAAAATAAACATCCTGGCACTGATTTCACTGTTTGACACACCAAAACCAAACAATTTTATATTCTGAGGATTTTCTTACCAACTAAACAGATCTGCAGTTAGACCTGATATGAATTATTTTTATTTTCCAGATGCAGTGTGGTGATGACCCGATTCTGGATCGACTTCTCTTTTTTCCGAAGAGCCAATTTATCACAGCAGATTAGAGACAGTAAATCCCAGAAAATAAAGAACCATTATTAGAAGTCATTTTTAGTGCCAAAAAGCACAGACATCCATTAAGATAATAGTTTTATGAGTGTTCAAGCTGGAAGCCAAAAGCAAAAGAGGTACCTTTGTTTTAGATCTTGGAGAGAAGGATTTTCAGCTCCATGAACAAACTTTTGGAGATGGTTTGGCACAAAAACCAAGAATTAAACTAAATGTTTCCTTATTTCTAACTTGGAGCTTTGTTCAACTATCCCAATACTAGAAAATGCCAAACAGATGTTTAAAATACACTGAGAAATACCCCTGCACAACGGCTGGTGGACCGCCAAAGTGGCTAGTGCTATATGTCTCTCCGTTAGCCAACAAAGTCTCCCGTTTGCCGCAAAAGACCTGGATATCCACGCATGTGATTCGCTGTCTAGCTTCAACAGTCCAATCAGAGACCGTTTGTAGGCTGCTGACATCATTACCAGAGGCGGAGATGGTTGATGTTGTTGAGACGTGGGAAGAAAAAAAAAAAAGAAAAGAAAAGAAAAAAAAAAGACGAGGACCTTATCTACCGGACACCGGAGCGATGCTAACGGTGAGAAGAAAGTGCGCGCTAAAAGCTAGAGAAAAGCGAACCACAAAGCCTGAACCGGAGGAGCCTCCGAAAGGCTTACAGCTAAAAGACAGAGACACCAAGAGAGATAATAGAGCTATAGTTACTAGACACCGGCAGAGGATTGGACAAGGTGGGGAAAACCTACAGCAGGAGGTGTTTCTACGAGGAGGATACGATGAAGAGAGTCTAAAGCTAACACAAGACTGCGACAAGAAGCGTCTAAGAGCAATAACTATCCAACAATGATGGCGTGAGCAGACAATCTAGACAGAAACTGGTTATTATTAGTATTTTTTTAATTTTTTTTTTTTTTTTTTTACATATCTACACATACCAAACAGTGCCGAAGCAGGCTAAAAAAGCATTCTAGAGATAGACCGACTAGACAGAGTTGAGAGACTGAAGCAAGATTCTAGAGATTTCACAGCAGAGTGGGTGATGGGTGCGATACAACTGGACTATCACTGATGGTTGGGATGTAGACGCTGGACTGGGACCGGGGGGGGGGACGGGATTACAAAAAAAGTTTCAAGTTCATTGTTAGAACGGCAGGAAAATAACTTTTAGTTACCTGCCAAAGTGGCTGGTAGATTAGACAAACTTGTTATTGTAAAACCCCAAACTATCTATACAAACTTCAAATCTCCTTTTTTTTTCAACTTTCGCGCCAGAAAAACTGGCGACAGCTCTACTACGGCACGATAGTCACTTCAGTGCAAAATTCTCGCATGTGCATTTTGCAACAAAATTCGATTTTACAAAAACAAAACAAGCACGTACCGTGTCAAACTCGCTGGCTCATATTCGGCTCAAAATTTGACACACTTTGACCCTCAGAAATAGCCCTCAATGGAAAACATACACACAACTGTGCGAACACACACGTGAACACTCACTAAAAATGCCTAAAATATTCCAACAGTCAAAATCATGGCGACGGATGCTTTGGCTGACGAATGGCCATGACCTCATAAAAAAAAATTCCAAATTTGATTTCCAAAATTTCCTGGAACCACAAGAGCGAGAGTGATGCCAAAGGTTCAGTGTCGTTTGGCTCTCGGTGCAGACGAGAGTCACACTTGAAGCTACTCACTTTGACTCAGTGCAATTTAAAATGAATTTGATTCAGTAACATTTAACTCACTCACTCAGTGCTGCTGTCATTAATCATTGGCACATAATGTGGATCTGCCAATAGCTTGTTCCGAATGAAAAAGCTCTTTTTTTTTTATTTTAGAAACCTTTGATGTCTGAATCTGGTTGGTGAGCTGATGAAGACAATAAGAACAGATACACGCAGGTCATCCAGGCGCTAACAGGTGATGTATGCTAATAAACACCCTGTAGCCTCTTTAGCGTGGCGAATTAACAAATGTCTGTCATTTTAGACTCTGCAAAGAGTAAAAGCAGCAAAAACGGTCAATGATAAACATGTATGGCTAAAGGTGAGGTCACACCAGCACTTAAAAAAAAAACAAAACGCTGAAATTTGGTGCAAAATCGATTCATTCTGTTGGAATTGCTTTGATCAGTAGATTAGCTCACATCCACGCTAATTTTTTTACATCAGGTTCAACTTTTGGTATGTTTGACACACTAATTTGTGCCACTAACCAGTAGTAAGCTGTCTTGACAGTGCTGGCGGAGGGGAGAGTCCAAAATGGAGGAAGCTATCGTAGCTCATTAGCTGTGTTGCATCATCCACTTTTATTTAACCCTCCGCTGCTTGAGACGGTTATGAAGAGCTTACTTATCAACAAGATTAGCTCAAGATTCTTTTCCCACTTCAGTAACTCTTTATTAAATTAAATTATATACAATCTGGAGAACAAAATGCCAGGAGACAGTAGAAAGGAGCTATTGTGACGTAGCGCTAGCTTGTTCCCGGCTGGCTAGCACGTTAGCGGTTAGCTCTCGAAGCCTCTAGAACCAAATATTTTACAAAGACGCACATGATTTATGTTCTGCCACTGTCTGGTGTGACCAAGCCTTAAGAAAAATATTGTAATATATTGTAAAATTTGGTTCACAGACAGTTTAGACACATCTGCGCCGTGCTAGCATGTTGTCACCGCTAACCCCTGTATATCTGTGTGTATCTGTAGCTTTAGGAGGAGAAATGAATGCAGTATGGAGACTTCAGCTTAAAACCCATAACAACAAACGCTCATCTACTATTAACAAATGGTTCAACAAATTGCTGTACAAGCCCCGATATTCAGGACATTTCAGGAGAGGTTGCAGAAGGAAACGGATCGAAAAATACAAAGATATCCCCCCAACAGAGCGGAAAACTACGGGAAAACACACTTTGAGAAGATTTGCCTCTAAATCTCTCGCTGATTGGACAGTTGCGGACGCAGACAGCGAATGAGGGAGGGGATGGAGAGGAGGTCGGTTGCGAAGGTATTGTCTGAAACAACTGCTGCGCACGTACAAACATACTACAGGTACACACACCTTCTCTCTCTCACACACACACACACACACACTAAACAAACACTTGTCCTCTGCTAAGTGCTCCCAAGTTGCCGTTGCAGGCGGACAGTAACCCAGAGGGGACAAAATAGCACCAGTATGAAATAAAGCTAATTCTGCAGCTGAGACTCTCACGGCAGTCAGATACAGTCTGACTGAAAACCAGAGGTAGGATTTCCTACATCCCCTCTCCTCTCCTCTTTCATCTTTCCTTCCATCTTTCTCTCTCATCGTTATACCGTCTCCTGAATCGTCACTCCATCGATAGGATTTAAAACACAAATCGGACAATATAACAGAAAGTAGCAACACACACACACACAAACACACACGCACGTTTGCAAGGAGTTGTTTCAGACAACGACCAGGCAGGATGACGTCCTCCCCCCTTCCTCCTCCCCACATCCCTCCATCCTCTGTTAGGGTCATCTTCTCCTCGTCTTTCCAGCTTGTTTTTTGGTGTCGGTTGGTTATCTTGTCGTCTGTCTGTCTCTTAGTCGTTTTAGCTTGATCAAATCATTCCTCCGTCCATCTGATCGTCCTCTTTGTGTGTTTTCTTCTTCTTCTTCTTCTGCTGTTTGTTTGTCGCTTTTGGCACTCTGCTTCCCCCCTGACTGGATTACATAAACTGCATCTGAATAGAGTGGAAGGAAAAAGAGAAACAGTTTGTTTTGATCGTTCTACCAATTTACTGAAATCCATTTTGGCATCAAGTGTGGACAAAGAATTTCTCAATCAGAGTGTTAAATACAGTGAGATGGATTACACGGGTGGTGATTACCAGGATAGGAATAACAAATATTCATGCCACACAAACTTTTTCAGACATTCCTTAAATTTTTGCTTTTTTCAGACATGTGAAGTAGTTTTAAGTATTTATACAAAAAGGGAGAAAATACATCTTTGGTTGTAACCCACTGACATAACGTACCTGCTGATGATGATACACGATTAGACATTACTACATTAAAGTGAGAATATATAACTTTTTTGAAATGCTTTGACCACCATAATGATTAATGCTAAAAGGCGGTGCAATAGTGGCACACTCAGTCATGTCAGTTACATTACAATATCTAACTAAAGTTTGCCAACATTAGTCAACTCAAGCTACTGGTCAGACCGAGCGAGACTTTAGCATCAAAACCCCTTTATGAGTTCAACTTTTTATCTGTAAGATTGTGTTGGTTCTTGTTTAAAAAATCGGAAGCCACACATTTACACAAAGGAAATTTGCAAAAACCAGATATTATTCCTGACTTGAATAAATACAATGATATTGTGAACATTTCTACAACTGTCTTGTTTAGTGTGATTACACAGCAGTGATTGAAAAGGGTGTCCATCTTTTTTTTTTATATCTGTAATTTTATTAAAGTGCATACTCAAAAATTACAGTGTAAAATTTACACTTTGTCATCTGAGCATCATTACAACTAAGCTGTTGTTATTGCATTTTTTGAAATTTGTAACATTATCAGTTTCTACATTAACATAACATATTTGTAGAAACTGATAATGTTAAAAACATCAAAAAATGCAATAACATGTCAAAAATTGTATTATATGTCCAAACAAATTAGACAAAAATCTGTTCCTGATTACTGCTCACACTCAAAACATATAACATACTACACACATGTGCATATATCTTCAAATATATCAAAACACAGTTCATCATTAACATAAACTATGTTTTATATATGAGCTGAATGAAACTCATAACTTGTGTGTGTTTTGTCTTATTTCTGCACATTTTACAAGATTATTAACTGTGACTTCATACATTTGCCGATATGAGAACACGACTGTTTGTGACTAAATCATAAGAAAAAGAAACATTTACAGGTTTTACTACATTTTCAAACCAGTTAAAAGACATGTTATTACATTATTAGTAAGTTAATACTTGCAAAGATGTGTAATGTTTTGTGTGTATGAATGTAAAAAACACTGTATTTCATTTAAAAAGTGTGTCTCACCTGGGCTCCGGGCATGGGTGCGAAGGGGTTAGTGGGTCTGAGAACAGGCTGGTTGTACATCATTGGCTGAGGAGCCATCACTGGTACCCCGCCCATCTGACCCATCTGGGGAGGGACCTGAAGAAGAGAGGTAAGGTAGAGAAAGACGGACGCAAAAACAAGACAAGAACAGAAAAACCGAGTGAGAAAGGCACAAAAAGAACAAAAAACAGGACAGAAATAGCAGCAACTTACTGTATATTCTGCATATATGTAGTGCACTATATGTCAATTAGACTCACCATTCCATACACAGGCACTTGCGGTGTGGTCATGGGGAAAGCCATGGGAGCTGGAGCCTGCAGAGGAAGAAAAGCAGAAGCCAGGAATCAACTCGGAGAAGCTGGAAAAGGAGGCAGAGGTCGCTGCCAACAGAGCAGAAAAGCAAGAAAAAAAAAAAAAAAAAAAAAAGTAGCTCTGACAGACATCCGCCTCTACTGGAATTGTTTGACTCTGAGAGCAATAAATAAAATACATACAGGCTCCTGTATGTGCAAGGAGAATACATTTAATGGTGATAAAGTGTGTGCACATCAGGAGCACAACAACGCAGCATGCAGCAGAGGTACTTAGTGTAATCCCACTGGGAGCAATCATTACCACAGATTTAAAAAGGGGGGTGTGTGGAGAGGGGGGGGGGGGGGGTGGCTCAATAGGACAGCGTTTAAGCTCTGCCCTCCTTACTTCACAAATCAAATTCACTACGGCTGAGCGGGCCTCAAATTTGACGTGACGGGCAATTTGCAGCTGTCGTTTACAACCTCGCGCATATCTGCATCAAAGCCGACGATTCCCCCCCCCCCCTCTCCTCAAAAAAAAAAAAATTGGGTAATTTATAGTACGTGAGCGTCCGCGGTACAGTATCAGCGAACGTCCCAGAAGAGGAGGAAAAAAAAAAAAAAATCAGTTTACAAGATGAGAAGTAGAAGATGCGGCGCAGGGTGCCTCTTGCACAACAGCAAGCAATCTATAACACATTCACTAGTATTAATATTAACAGATGTCAGAGGAGTTGTCTATCGCCTGCAGTCATTTCACAGTTTGAGGAGTTGTAGAGTAACAAGACAACTTCTCTCAAACATTACAGGATCAGAATTTCTCAATGGGGGGGGGGGTTTGGGGGATACCTGCTAGCATTTACAGATGGTACCAGACAAGACAAGAGTGATTTTTTTATTTATTTATTTTTGCTCCTGTTGTATTAAAATGTACAATATTTGCTGCAGTCACAAGCTGCCGGTCAAGTCCGCTCACCCGGAAGTCGCCGCAGGCTCCAACTGTTTTAGAAAAACCCATTAAAAGAACAGCTTGCAGAAACAGGCCGCTGCCGTCACAAACCTCATCCATCACCGTAAACGAGACAACTGTGGCGTTTTTCTTAACATGCCTTTATAACGCCTCAATCATCGCAGCGATATTGAAAGTACTTAAAAGTCTCCAGCTGGATGTTATGGCTCTGTTTTGCTGGGGAGACGTACATCCCTTCCATAAAACTTATAATTAGCAATGTGGTGGAGTCGTACACTGTATTAACTTAGCAGTCTTGTGTAAAATTATGGATTACATTAATCAAGGAAGTCTAACGGTAGGGTTGGCCCTTTTTTTTTTTTAAACAGGCAAAAATAAAACTACACTTTAATTATCCTTTAATTGCCACTTATGCAACGACACTTTAATCAATGCTTTAAACAAATAGCAGCTCATGTTGGTTGCATTACAGTATATAATGATAGTTTTTGGCTCAGTTTCTACAAGAGTTTTACTGTGTAAAAAAAGGAGTTTTACTGTGTAAAACACTTCATGCAAATAGCTGAACTGGTTACATTTTGAAACTTTTAACACAAAAAGTTCAGTTTCAATACTTATTCCTTAACATACAGAGCTAAAAGTGCTTTTTTTGTTTCTTTTCAATAGTTAAAAAGGAAAAAAAGAGGCACTTTTCTTTTCTTTTGATTACTGTCAAATTGATGTATTGAGTGTCTGTTACAGTTGTGCAAATTCGGGTTTAATGTCTTATGATTTCTGGCATTAAAGTATTACTGTAGCTTCCAGTATTATAGATGATTAAACTTAATAAATGATGTGAATATATTAGGGTTTGGTGCGCTGAATAAAAACAAACTTTGCGGTCGTTACGGAGCAGAAACAGTAAACTGATTGCGGTGAAGAGGAGCCACAGTAATCGTTTGGCTTTGTAGGAATGTAGAGGAGTCAAACTCTAGACTTTATTATTTATATTTACAGAGACACAGCAAACTCAATAAATACAATCTTGAGGTGTCTTTAGACTGTTCGACAACAATGATCATGTAAGTTTACTGCGTGTCACATTGTGCCAGATGCCTTCTTGGTCGCAATCTGTGTCAGACTCTACATTATCTGTATGTGTATATGGTGAATCTTAACTACGATTTACATAGAAAAACGTATATAAAAGCAGAGGAACATCATCAACTTGCTAATATGTTTCTGAAAATGCAGCAAAGTCACATGCATTTTCAGAAACGTCTTGCTGACCAGTGTATTCTGTGTCGTTTCATGTCTTATTCTGATTGGTTCGTTTGTAGATGTGGGTTGTAGCAGCAAATTTCTGACAGTGTCAGAACGTTTTCTCAGGCTGTCTTCTGCTTGTCAGAACTCCAAATCGATTGCTCACTGGACGAGTCTCACAGTGAGATCTAGGAGCAGGGTTTTGGATTGACAACTAAAGATTTCACCATGTTTCTTGTCAACTTTTGTTACAGACTTTATAACTTTTCAAATACTGACTTGAAGAATAAGGAGAAATTGCACCTTTTTTGACTCGTTGGTATTTGTGTAATCATGATGAAAAGACCACTGCATGCTATTTTGATGAGTTAGTTAATATTTGACAGCATCATTTGTCAAATAACGATTCAAATTCAGGTATGTTAACATAATTATGTTGTAATTCTCTCTAAAAAAAAAAACATACTGCATGATTTATTATCTTTTATGTTTAAAGTTTTTGTGGAAATTGAGCCAAATACTTAAACAGCTGAGCTTCTGGGGGATTTTAAAAAAGGAAAGAAAGGGGAAGTGATTCTTCGATAAGCGAGGAAGATCAACAAAATGTTTCAGGTTCAGTTTAGCGAACCAGTAAACCGATCTCAGGGGCTTATCAATGTGATTGATCGGGTATTTGGCTTTTAATTCCAGCCTCCGGGCAGCATCCTGTGAAAGTTGATCATAAGCATTGATCAGTTTGATCTCTTGGACTTCCCCCCCCCTGACTTCAGCAGAGCGGGCCGGCTGCCAAAGAGGAGAAAAAGGAAAGAATCCAATTCGGCCAGAAAAAGAGTTGCATTTATCTGTCAAATATGTAATAAAAATTGCTCAGTTAGTATCACACCGGAGGCTTCGAGGTTTTTTTTTTTTTAGTATTTGAAAGTGTGATTAAAGATAAAACTGACTTTACTGCTCATCATCTGCACCTGAAACACGATTCAGTTAGATAATCATCTGCCTTTATGTTTGACTGATCCGTCTGTCTTTACGCCTGTTTGTGGACGATGACAGTGAGCATCATTTCATTTACTTATTTTTTTAAAGATGACAAGATGTCAGAGAAAAACAGAGCAGGTGAGACGACATTTATGCACCGTTACACCTTCTCTATCGGTCTTTCTGACCATCCGTCTTTCAGCTTTCTCTGCTTTACATTCATCTGATTGTCCTTCTTACACTCTGCTATTGTTTCAGTCTTTCTATCGCTCTTTCTCATTCTTGTTTCTTGCTTGTCTCCCTCCCAGCATGCCTGTGCATTCATTTTATTTTTTTCAAAATCTGTCATTTTTTCGATATCTATCATACCACCTACCTTTATGTATATATCTCCCCTTTCCCTCTCAGGGGGGAGTTTTTTAGTCAGTCAGAGCTGAACTTTTTGCGATTCCCTTTACAGTCTCCCTCTAAAAAAAAAAAAAAAAAAAGGCGACTTTCTTCTTTCAAGGCTTTCTCTGTGAGTCACACTTCTGACCTTAAATGGCAGGACGTGGTTAAGTGAAGGTTAAATAAGTAACAGTCTTTGCTGGATTTGCGGCTGGCATTCGGCGTCCTTTTGTGGCTGGCAGAAAAACCTTTTGCAGCGTTTGCCCTTCTGGCGAGAATCTCAGCTGTGGGTGTTTCATGACAACCTACTTACTCGACTTGCTCTGCTACCTGTGATGTCTTTTATATATATTACCGCCACACGCCGCCATGGCATATTTTTCATGTATCATAGAGGTTAGGTTTGCTGTTTTTTGAGACAATAATCTCGGGGACAATAATGAGCAGTTCTATTAATATTTTCAATTTGTAAGCAAGAAAAAAAGCATTATTTTTTCATGGATGCATTTGTGTTTGCTTGTCCTGCTAAAGGCAGCTCACTGCCGACCACACGACGTAGAGACTTGTTGTATATGCAGAGGGCAAAAGACTCGCTGAGGGAACAATCCCCACGTCTTTGCATTGTGCCTCTAAATTAATCTCCATAGGGACTTTATGTTCTCGCTCGACCTTCTTCTGAGACATTCAAAAGGTCCTATAAGGCAGCCATTGTGTTTACAAGCACTTAAATAACCAGGTTACAATCAGCTTTTTTTTCCCAGTAAGCTGATTTCTTAACTGTCAAGTAAATGAGAAACCTGGTTTCTGTATTCGGGGGTAGGAGGATTAGAGAACTCTGGTTTCCCCAGGTAGATTTCCCTTACATGTATAACCAGGTTTCTAATCAGCTTTTTTTGTTTGTTTTTTTTGCAAGTACAAATGTGCATAACAAAAGACTGCAGACTGGAGAAAGCACACAGCAGAGGGGCTGGAAGGAAGATTAATACACGGAACAACTAGTCCTTGTATTTAAAATGAGTCCAGCTGAAACAAAGTAGATGTAGAAGTCTAAATAAGTCGGTTTCCACTACTGAAAATTGGACTATTTGTTAAATTCAAGCACTTTGGTGCTGTTAGGAGGAACTCTGCCCTGTCTCTCTCTAATGCACAGGTGCTGCGACCGACATAAACACCAAAAAAAAAAGTTAGGAAGCAGCGTTTTCTATCACTAAACAGGATTTACAGTCACCGCGTTCCTGGATTTCCCACGTAACCTGGTCATTTAAGTGCACGTAAAGGCCACTGAACATCACATCCTCAGAAATCAGTTGCTTTAGTTTGACTTCCTCTCATCCGTCTTTAGGTTTTTGACACAAACCGAACAATGATTATAGATCTTCTTAACCTCTTTAGTCTGTCGGCAGATGGTGCAGGGCTTTTTAAGGATAAGGCTGGCGTTATCCCGTAAAAAGACCAAAACCAACAACGTGTTAGTCCGTCTCTCAGTACTTTCCATCTTCCTCAGCCCGTCTCTATGGCTCTCAGCCCTCAGCCAATTTGTTCCTACTAAAAACAGATCACAAATATATAGTTTCTTTTTTTTTTTTTTTTTTTAAAAAGACACAGTCATTTCCTGAAACAGCTGGACACTGTAGTTTTTTTAGCACATGTTACTTGTTACGGGAGTTCGGGACGACTTCCAGCTGCAGTTTTGGTGTTCTGGCGAATAGCAGGGCAGCGAATGTAAGATTAACTGAAAATAGATACTCGTGATGAAAGAACGTGTCAACTAGTATGATGGTGTGGCTCACTGATGTATTTTTGTGTAGCTTTTGGACAAATACGGAGCTCTATGGCACAGAAGAATAAGCCATATCAGGCTTTGGAGACACATTCATTGTTGTTTTTTGTTCTTTTTTCCACCAGACGTATCCATTTAGCGAAGACGAACGCCAAAAAAAAAAAAGCACCAAATCTTTTTAAGAGAAGAAGGAGAGCAACACAGGAAGGCTGAGGAAGCACTCTGTTCTCACTTTCTGGTATCAGTATTAACGCTTATATAACTAGTCTTCAACATTAACCTGTAGCAGAGATGAGAGATGCGGCCAGAAGCAAATACTTTTCAAACAAGCGTCTCCAAGGAGAGGAAGAGGTGACAGAGAAAGAGAGAGAGAGGGAGAGAGAGAGAGACGAAGAGGAAGGAAGGAGTGAGAGATAGTGGCAGCACATTAGAGGTTATTGAGCAGCTTGGTGAGTCTTGTCTTACTAAACAGAGATAAGTACTTACATAACTAGTATAGAACATTCCATTCTGCATCAGGACGCAACAAGGAAAAAAGACAAAAGACAAGAGAGAGATGGAGAGACGAAGAAAGAGAGATGAAGAGAGACGGAGGAGAGAGGGAGGAGGAGGGTGAGAGAAAGTGGGGGAAAAAGAGTGGATTTGATGATGAAATGAGGAGGGAAACGGGAGAAATTGTGAATTATGACAAGGTGAAACAAAGAGAATTTCAAAGAGGAAAAGAAAAGGATGGGAGGAATAGAGAAATAGAAAGGGATAGCAAGAAAGAGAACGAGATATATGGTGAGAAAAACAAGAAAAAGGAAGACAAAGAGCCAAAAGGAAGAGAGTAGGACAGTAAAAAGAGACACAGAAAGAACAGAAACGAGTAAAGGAAATAAAACGAGGGGTCAAAACACGGATGGTCAGATGTCAAAGGCAGTTAAGCGAAAAACAGGACGAGCAGATGACAACGCAAAACAAGAGACGCGATAAAAAAGAACAACCATCGAGGACGGGAAGGAAGACGAGTGGATGACGGTGCAAAACAGACGGAAGAAATTGCATGAAGAGGGACAGGAAGAAGGGATTGTAGAGAGAACGACAGCGGGAGGTGAAGGATAAAACCAACAGGAGGAGAAAAAAAAAAAAAAAAAAGAGTGGAGGAAGAGGAGGAGGGAAGGAAAAATGATAGATATTGAAGAGAGAAGAGAAAGAGAGGAAGTGGAGGGTTAGTGACAGTTTGTCTTCGTCAGCCAGAAATTGCAGTCCAGAGATCAGGAGGACAATCAGGAGCTGCCAAGATCAGCACACACACACACACACACACACACACACGCACACACACACACACACACACACACACGCACACACACAGGCAGCTGTATACAAGTCAATACACTCACATACACCCAACATTTCCATCTATACACACGAAACAACGACATACAAAACACTCACATGCATAAAAGACGTGTGTAGCATTCAGCGTGTGCAACAAGGTGTCTGCATGTTTCACTTTTTGCACTTTTTTTTGGATCCAAACTAAATATTTTAACCAATTTTGCCTCTGAAGTTGGCAGAAAAGTAAAACAGTCGCATTGATTTTGCACTGTTTAAAAGGAATAGTTCAACATATCGGGGGTTAAAGGGATCGATACCACTCTCGTGTCTGTCTGTTCAATACGAGCTAACTTCCTGTTGTCTCTGCTGGTTGCTTGGCAACTGCTGCTAGCCAAGAAATAGTCGTAAAACGCAGAATTGTTGTTTTTGCACTTTTTTGGATTAAACAAACAACATCTAAAGTGCTACTTCGTGCGTTTTAGAGGTGCTGAATTGGGACAGAACCAGGCTAGCAGTTTCCCCCTGTTTCCAGTCTTTATGCTAAGCTAAGCTAAGCTAAGCTAACTAGGCGTATATTTACTGTATGTTTTTCTCACCTCACTCTGTGGAAGAATAAGACTATTTTCCAAAAGAGTATTGCTTTAATATGTAATAAGAGGCCAGAGCACATTAAACAACTTTAAAACTGAATTAAATGAATAGTATTTAACCTTTAAAAACAACTTCAAAGAGAATCTAGATGATGAAACACTTTTTTAAAAGCCTTTTCCAGGATTTACAGACACCTTGATGAATCCTTGTGATGGATAATTCTGGTTTATTACAACTTGGACTTTGTTTTTATGGTTTTGGCTCATGTTTCTGAGAACTTGGAGTGGCGATATTGCTACGAGCGAGAGAAAAAAAACACACAAGCAGTCAGACAATCGAGACGAGCCAACAGTATATCCGGATCATCAAAGCTGCTTTATTTGGAAGTAAAAAACCAAAATAAATCTCGACTAAAATATCTGCAATAACACGTCACGGTAGAGAGGAACTCGATAGCTGAAGCAGGAAGTTGCTCTATAAGCTGGGGTGGTAGATAACAACAAACGGTTTGGGTTGTAATTGTTCTGTTCACCCTTTGCTTTCTCTAATCTGGCCTTTTAAAAACTTGTCTGATGGTCTGACTGCTTGTGCTTTTCAACTTGTCCTCGGGTGGGAAGCAAGTTATTATTTCTGATAGGAATCACGGCCAAAACCACAAAAAGAACCATCCTTGAAGAGTTTACCGGCACCACATGGTGACATTCTGCCGCCGTGTTTTGTCTGCGTGTGTCTTTCTCCTTACCACGTGTGGTACAGGCATGGGCTGTGGAGCCATGGGCGCCGGGCCCCACTGTGTGGTCGACATGGTCTTATTCTGCCAGTTCTGGCCCCCCGTCAGCTTCTTCTCTCCGGGTTGGTTCCACTGCATCTCTGGCCTGGTGAAAAAGGGGGACGAGCAGAGCAACGAAACACCTCAGAAGTTTTTTCCTCCCCTTTTCTGAGACTAATTTTACAAACATCACCATAAAGTCTCGTCTTGGAAGAAAGAGAATACAGAACATTTGCTCTATTTACTTGTAGAGTCTTCTTTCTTTCTCTACTCTCCTTTATTTTTTTTCCATTTTCTCCCCCGTGAGGCTACATCATGAATTTTAAAAGACGAGCGATATCGCAAGTGCTGCAGAAAATGTGAAGGCTTGTATTGCTTCTCTCTTGCCTTTAACTCTCTACAGAAGCACTTTGTCACAAACATAAGCAGTTAAAACCAATTATATACTTAAATAAACCTGATTTTTTTTTTTACTTTTAAGCAGTAAAGCTAGGAATACTGGCAACAGCAAAAACAAGTGTGACAGGAAGGTTTTTATTTTTAGTTTTTGGGGGGGGTTTTTGCATAAATCCAGCAGCCTTGACTACGAGCACTAATGTGAAAGGTATCATCACAACTCAGACACTTACTTCTTGGCTGGGGTCCCACCAAACTGCAGGTCTGAGGAGGGACGGAAACAGAAACTGAGTGATTGTAGTTAAAAGAGAGTAAAGGAGAGACAGGAAGCTACGTATTTCAAGCTCATTTGTAAGCTAATGAACACAGATTCTAACAATATAGCTGATATTATCATTTGACTGACTGGTTTATTGTTAAAAAAAAAAGGCCTTTAAAGTTAAATTATATCATCTTCTACCTGTAAAATACTGCTTTACAGATACAGCAACGCTACAACCTTTAATCTGTTTCTTTTCTCCCTTTATTGACACGTTCAACTACGGCACGTGTGGATGTTTCACTCACTGCCCACGAGGTTGGCCAGAGAGGAGTCGAGGTCGTTGGCTAGCAGCTTTCCTCCGGGATGGATGGCCATTTGAGGAGGAGGAGGAGGAGGCGCGGTGTGTGTGGGAACTGTTGGCTTCAACAGGTCTCCTAGAGCATCAAAACCTGGAGAGGAGACATATTCGTACGTGGAAAATGAGTAAAATAAAAGATTTTTTGAAAGCGACAAGCTGTTAGGGACACGATTCGGACACGTAGACATGCTGTAGAGAGAAGAAAGTACAGATTATTTGGATTATGCTGGGATTAAATGCTGTTATTTATGGAGGAAAAAAAGGTTAATGTGAAAAAACACAGGAAAATGCAACGTCGAGGTGAAGACGAAGGTTAGAGAACAAGAAGCAGAAGTTGTTGATTCGGTCCGACTCAACTTTCAGACTAATTTTCCAAACTTTTGAAAAACATCCACTGATTTATTTGACCGTTTTTTTTTTAATGAAGCGGAGCCGGACGCCGATCCGGTTTTGATCTGAGAATATTGCTGAGTTGCGCCTTCTTAAATGTGGACCACAATCTCACCACCGCTTCCTGTTAATTGAATTCTTCTCGCCCTATTTCCAGCATTTACCTACACACACACAGAGAGAGAGATTCCTGTTTTAAAGCAGATATACTCTACCCGGTTTTTTTACTGTCATACAGCAGCCTCGTTCTATCAGCAGCCAGCCTATAATCCCTGACTCAGTAGCTCGCAGCACTTGTTCTAGATGATTGATATATCTATTCGTAGCTGTCATGTACACACTCTGACTCTGAACGGTGATTAGTTTTGTTCATGTATGTGTGTGTGTGTGTGTTTGTGTGTGTGTGTGAGAGAAAGAGAAAGAGCGTAAAACCTGATTGTGCTTGTCCATTGCCAGTAGGTGCAAATGACAGAGTAATTTCCTGCCTTAGCGTGCGAGTGTGCGAGTGTGCGTGTGTGCGTGTGTGTGTAAGTGCCTGTGTTAACAACTTCCCATGTCAGCACTCATTCAGCTAATGGCTCCGTATTACTCCATCGGTGGAAACCCGGAGGTGTTACGGTGTACGCGCTGTGATGTGTGTACTTGTTGGGAGAATTAAGGGGAAAAAGGTGAGCAAAAAAAAAACTTGAAAATTTGACAGTGAGAATCAAAGCGTAACATGATAAGTTGTAGTTTTGAGTGGAAAAGCCACGCTTTCCTCGCTTTAACTGTAAGAGATTAAAAAAAATAAATCGATACCTTGTGACAGAAACAGAGAGAAAACGAAGACAGGAGGAGAGGTGACAATAAAAAAAAGTGAAAGGAGAACAGGCTGGGTGTGAATGCAAGACAAGACAACTGCTGTGTCCCGGCAAAACACGAAGAGAAGAAGAAGAAAAGAGGGAAAAAAAAGGAGAGAGAAAAAGAGAGGCAACCGATGGTGGAAAAAAAAAAAAAAGAGAGGGAGGAATAATATTTAGTTAGGAAGCGGTGTGTAGGTCTGACAGTGGTGCTGACACAAGAGATTCAGAAAACACTTTTCCTGCTAGCTTAGCAGATGAGAGAAAAAGAGGGAGAGAGAGAGGAAGAGGAGGAGGAGGAGGAGGAGGAGGAGGGGAAGCTTGTGGAGAGTAGAGAAGAGAGGAAGAAGAAAGTTAAAAAAAAGAGAGAAGGAAGGCAAATGAGTAGAAGAAGAGGAAAAGAACTATAGTTTAGCCCAATATCTTTTTAATTCTCCCGACTCTAATTTCTCTTCCATTGTTGGCAATTCCATTATTGTTGTCACTGTGATAAAACACTTTGGCAATGTGGGTGATTTTTTTTTTTTTTTCCTTCTTCCTTTTCTTTTTTTTTTTTAAACCACCGTGTCACTGAATTAAATTGAACAGAGAGAGCAATAGAAGTGAGGGAAAGATAAAGGAGGAGAGAGAGAAACAGGGTGAAACAAACCCTTCTCACACACACCGCAGGGGTGAGCGAGAGGAAGAGGAAAACAAGGAAGGAGGAGGAGGAGGAGGAGGAGGAGGAGGTGATGAAGTGAGCACCGAGGCTGTCGTATCGAAGCGAGAGGATAATGCTATCAGTGTTCTCTTAGGTGTTTCGGCAATGGGCTTGACAGTCGATAGAGTTTAAGATCAACGGGAGGGGAAGGAAGTAAATTCATGTCAGGGGATCAATTACAAAAACGCCGGCAGCGATAAATCTGTTACGTATGGTCGAACGTGACAAACAAAAAAAAAAAAACTTAGCAGGGTGCATTATCTAGAGCCAGAGTACGTTAACACCGCTATCGGTTAAAGTGATGGCTTTCTGTCAGTAAGACGTATGTGTTTGTTACATAAAAAGTTAATTTGCTGGTGTGCTGTTATGTCTCTTTAAGGAGAGAATGAGAAGTTTTTTATGGACTGATCTGACGTGTGAAGAATCGTCTCTTGAGCGACTTGAAACCGGCTCCTTCTGTGTTATATAAGATATGATAATTGAGTGATAAATATATCATTGTGCTCTAACTAAAGATGAACAGGATGTACATTTAACGTCTGCTTGTCTGTGTGTGTGTGTGTGTGTGTGTGTTTAACCTCGCGCGCCGCCGCCACAGCAGCAGCCTCCGCGTTCGTCTGGCGGCCTTCGAGGCAGACGCTCGCGTGTTGAAAGTGTTTTCTGGATGAATGACTGTACTAAACTTGTGTTTCAGGAGAAAAAAAAACAACAAAAAAAACCCTTTTGTGTGGCTGATTTTTATCTGTAGAGCGGGGATACGGGAAGAGACGAGGTCGTTCGTTTGAAATGTGATGTCAGACGTTTTTTGTTCTTATTTATGTTGATGTTTCACAGCTGCGACTGTGTTTTCGGTGTCTCTCACGCTTTATCAGACATGACACCGATATCTAAAATCTCCATTGCATGAATGTAACAAAGAATAAAAGGTGATCAGAGTCATGTTTTCTCATGAAAGGCATCTTAATTTAGCGTTTTGGGAGGAACAAACCTCTTCACATGAAGGGTGAAGGAACAACAGATGGATGAGGGAACCTAGAACAGATGTATAAAAGCTACATATGTGGTAGAAGGAGAAATTATATGGATATAATTCAAATAAATGACATTTGTAAATCCTAAAATCTGATTTGCAACTATTCACTGTATTATATGTTGCATCCTCATGTGAGGCGAGATATAAAAAGGTACCTAACGCAGCGTAGCACAAGAATAGAAAGATCTATTTGCTCAAAAAATCCTAAAGAGGCATAAAATAAACACAGTAATCTTCCATTTAAAAAACACAGAATTTACAAAATTACATCCCTGAGTGTGGGTAGAAAACAAAAAAAAAAAAAGGGACAAAAATAGTCTGAAGGACCGTCGAGAAAAAAAAAAAAAAAACAGCAGATATGAATGAAAAAAATTGAGAAGGCGTATTATAAAGACTTCACAAAAGGAACACTTCAATAACGCACAAATACAGTAAGATGCTGCACGAGAAGAAAGAACAAAAGATGGATTTTTTTCAGGGGGGAGTGAGGACTTTGAATTGTCAGGAGGAGGAGGAGGAGGAAAACGCAGGAGGAGGAGGAGGAGGGAGGAGAGCAGATGGAAAGGAGTTGCCTGGGTGATTCTTGCCTTGTGAAGTGTGATGGGGAGACGATGAGGCAAAGACAAGAGAGGGAGAGACAAAATAAATGGAGGGAGGAGAGGGAGAGGGAGAGGGAAGAGAGGGTGTGAACGACAACAAACACAACAGACGATGCAGAAGCGGACAGATGGGACGGAGCGAAATGACAGACGACGTGCGACGAACGGACACGCGGTTACAAACTAACAAATATATACGAGCACATGTGGACGCATAAAGACACACACAGAGAGAGACGAGAAAAACACAGACGTACAGTAGCTGCAAACACACAAACACACACACACACATACAAGGTTTTTTTGTTTTTTTTGTGAGGTGCTGCCAGTTGCCCAGATGGTGTGTACTGGTAGTTGTAGTGGCAGCTTCAACACAAGCTCTATTAATAGAAAGAAGTTAGTCCGTCCAAAGCCGTAACTAGGCTGCGCACGAGCCTCCCAACTGCTTTCCTGTGAGCAGAGCACAAGAGATCGACGGAGGTTAAACAAGATTAGAGAGAGAGAGAGAGAGAGGTAGGCGAGAAATCAGCGGCTCCCAAACAGAGAATCTGCACTCCGGACTCCTTAAATATTTACAAGAATCTGAGAGGAGCAGCTTTGAATTGGCAAATATTTGAAGAAAGCAACAGCCGCGGCTGTAAAAGAAGGCGACTAATGATGATGATGATGACGACGTGACGGTAATACATGACAGGATCCGCGCTGCTTCCTGGAGGAAAATGAATCGGGTGTTTTCAGATTTATGATCCGTATCCGTATGATAACTCTGTTTTGATCAAGTCGTCCTGCGGCGTTTTTTTGAATGACACGGCGTGTGTGTGTGTGTGCGGCGACCGCTGGTGTGAAACAGCTGGCTGATTAATCCTGGCAAATTTCCAGTAATGCGGATTGATGGGTGCCGGCTAGATAAAAGACGGGAAATAAGTTTGGACCTGGGATAGCGGCTCGAGTGAGACCTCATTGTTTTGTTTCTTAATCAGCTGCTGGTGATGGGTGAAAACTGAAAAGCATTAAATTGCTGTCAAAGAGAAGAAAACTACACCAGAAACTTGATTTAAAAAGTTCACTATCCTCTACTGTAACCTCTTCTGAACTCTTGCGGTTTAAACCTGCAGCTCCGTTTCTTTCTCTCTCTGCCTTTATGATGAAAATAGTCTTTAGATGACCTCTACAGGAAGTCGCTCTTATCTGCTGTGCTTTCCTCGGGAGCTGTCGATAACGCCGCGCGCCGCCTTTACAAAAAAAATAAATAAATAATAAAAAAAAATGATATGCTTTGCGGGAGCGTCTCGGGATTCGAAAGGGTTGAGAGGCAACGAGATTGATTGTGTCAGTTGCTGAGAGGTTAAAAAGAAAGTAAGCTAATAAGAAGGGCCCGGAGCCAGAGTCTCAGACCTGCAACACTTAAGAGCCATCAGTCAGAAGCTGTTACCATAACAGGCAGGAAACCACAACAAGAGAAGCCGAAGGAGTCGGAGACACGGTTCCTACACATTGTCTACTCCTTTCAGGACTTCTAGACATGAATTTCTTTATTGGGTTAGAAGACTTTGGCCGGCGTTCAAGCGGCGTCTGCCAAGAGTTAACGGGAAATAATAACTGAAATGAGACAACAAATAAACAAATGGAACGATAGCGGACTTCTAGAGGCTTCACAAAACTCGTTTTCTGGAGGGAGAATATTCATTTAATCGTCATGAATTTGTAGAAATTGCAGACATGTGTAGGAACCGTGCAAAAAAAAAATAGACGAGTTACCAAGGAAAAGCAGGACTCTGGGATCAGTTAACTTTTGGTTTGATCAATGGAAATAAAACCAGAAAGAATGGATGTGTGCTCCAAAAATGCATGTGGGAAAAAAAAAATCTTTTATTTCTATGGTTACTCCATTTCTGAAGCAAATCCACCTCTTTAATTACCTGAATTAAAAAGTTAACTGACACCCAAGTCTGGATTGTTTGAACTGGTGTTATAAAAGTTAGCTATTAGAAACTATATACTGGAACAACAAGCTATTTGACAGAGCTGGAAAGCTACAAAATGCCCACCCAGTGAAAGGAACAACCACAAGTTCCTGGAACTAGTCAGAGGGTTAGTTAAACGCTACGGCCGTGCTTGCCAGCGAAAAAGCCAAAAAAAAAAAAGGTTTTAGTTTTCAGTCTGGCTCTGCCTGGACAGTCAGACAGAGAGAGAGAGAGAGGAGGGGGCGGGGAGGCTTTACCGGGTGCAGGTTGCGGGCCGTTGTCGCTGGGCGCGGCCTTACTCCCGAACACAGCATCGAAATCTACGGTCATGGCCGTGGCGGTCTGCTGCAGAGGCTGGCTCTCCAATCCTGAGGGATGTAGTTAAATGTTTGTTAAAGCAGCTGCGTGAGATAACAGTTGGCAGATGACTTTCCCCTTTAGGAATAGCTTTATCTGACAAGGTTTTATTTAAAAAAAAAAAAAAAAAAGAGAGAGGGAGATATATACATCAGATAGTGTTGAAACCATAGCTCTGCTCTGGTAAGGATTCCACCACCTCCCACTAAACTAATCCCATTAGATTAGGAACGGGGGGGACATTACAGTCTCCAGCGTACTGCCGTGTCGGCTGCATTGTTGTTGCTTAGTAACTTGGGATTCGAGGCTGTGCTGTCGGGAATGTCAGGCTTTCAGGGGAGAGTTAAGCCCGCGCGAGAGGAAATCCACTGATGCACCTTTTGTTTTTTTTCCCCGTCTTCATCTGCATCCCTGTTGGGGATTAGGGCTTTCGGAGGAGCGGTTGTCTTCGAAACAAGAATACACACGACAGAATTCACAAAAACAGATCGCCACGGTTACCATTTATAGGCATGTAGCTGTTACAGGTAACCTTTCAGTGAACATGGCAGGGATGGAACCTTTAATTAAGATGATTTAGAGCTGATTAAACAACCTTTTTCTAATGTTTTTTGCCTTTAAGTGCATGTAACCTGCTCTTAACTTAAATGTTGAGACTATTTCTGTGTAATTATATGCATGTAGGTGTAAGGCGATTTTCTCTCTTTTCATCAGTTCTGCTATTATTGCCGTGCCAAAAAAAAAAAAAAAAAAAAAAGGCATGAAAAGTTTCCTTTATTCTGCGTTCTGACTGTGAAAACTTCATCTGTGTCTAAGGCGTTTACAGCCTCGGACGTTTAAGTGAAGTAAAGTATTCCTTGTGTTCTTCTTGAGAGAAGCACGGGGAGGAGGGGGAGGAGAAGGGGGGGGGATAGTTATCTCAGTTCCTGTGTCGGAGCCGCTGATGGTGTGAAAGGCTGATATCTAAAGCTAGCTCCGTCTCTGAAGTCTGGCCCAACTCTTTTCTAAATGGCTTCAGTTTTAATCCTCTGCGCTCGGTTTAATACTCTTCGCTAACAGCGCCGCCAGATGCATCTCCCTGCTACTTTTTTTTTTTTTTTTGATTTGAGCGAGCTGATTGCAGGCTGAAATGACAACTCATGCTGGATATACACACACACTGTACAGCAGAGCTCATATGTGAAAGTGTATGTTGTTGCTCGGCGTTTTTTTTCCCGCGGCGGGAAACATTTTCCACTCTGACAAACGAGAAAACGAGGAGAGAGAGAGTTTGAATCACTGCTGACATTTTCCACGCTCTGGTTTATTGAGCTGTTTAGAGTGTGAACGCATGGTTACGGGATTTATTATTACAAAATACTGTGAATATTTACGATACGCCCGTTACACAAAACCGGTTGAACTGTGTGTCGACTCTCCACGAGATGCCGGCTCGGGGTCACGCAACATTAGCTTCTGAGGAAAAAAATCGAGAGAATGATGGCGAGCGGATGGATGGTTTGAATAAATAGACAAATGGATGGACTGACAGATGGATGGGTAGATACGTGAATGACTACCCGGAGGGAATATATCTTCCTAGAAGGGCTGCTGGAAAAAAAAAATTTAATTATATTGTTGAGTGAGTTTTTGCTCAGAAGTAAACTTATTTGTGTGTACATCTATATCTGACTTCATATATATGTTTAATGCAGAGGTGTGTGTGTGTGTGTGTGTGTTTGCTTGTCGGTAGCGTACCTCCCCAGGCACTGTTGGCGGTGGAGATGGAAGGAGTGCTCTGCACAGCAGGGATGAAGGCCGGCTGAAGATCAAACAGGTCACTGTTCAGGTTGGGCACACTGAGGAGAGAGAGAGAGGAAGTAGAAAAAAGGAGGAGAGGAGAGGAGTGATGGACGGAAAGGAAAATAAAACAGAGCAAAAGCAGAGAGAAACGGAAAAGGACAGATGGAGATTTGGCGTTAATATTTAATCAATTGGGCGTAAATATCTGAAGGCACCACTAAAAAATGTTCATTTGTCACAGATAAGGATTAATCTTCACTCTCAGAAGGGCTGTAAAAACTTCCACAGGCCAATAAAACAGTTAGGAGCATTAAATTCAGAAGTGTGCGTGCGCGCTTATGTCGAGTATAAATTCTAGTCTGATTATCAAGAATAAATAGTCTCACTGTAACTCTATTACGGCTGGATGGACTCAAGTCGAGGGGTGTGATGCGAGGGGATTTTTTTTGTTGCAGCGGGCAACTTAAAAACATCTTAAGAGTTTAAATACTGACTGTAAGTATTACTTTACATAAGGAGGAGGTTTATTTCCAAAAAAAAAAAAAACCTGTTCATCATCATCGCTGGATGTCTGAGAGTCACAGCAGACTGAGACGCTTTTTAAATAATAACAACTGTTTTGTTTTGAACGTGTTAACCATTTTTGACTGACTTGACGCTAGTTACTTTACTGTGTTTCATCTTGACCTTTTTAAAGTTATATATACTTATTGTTGATGCTATTCATAGTCGCTATTTTTTCTGCAGCGGCGGCAATATAATGTGTTTACATTCTGCAGTTATGTCTCTATGTAGCGGGATTAAAAAGAAAACATGGCAGCGTGTAGTTCAGCTTTTTGAATGTTATCTCATTAATAATCAGCCTCGTTGTTTACCGTTGGCTCTCCTGACACGGTGTTAAATTAGCGTTTTCCTTCTGCTGCTTAATATTAAAAATGTTCAACTGGGTTAAAAAAACAAGGGCGGTAATAATATATCAAAATGTGTCTACAAAATAAGTCTGGATTTCAGTGCATCAGTTCTAAATATCGCAGAGAGGAATGGAACAAAAAGGAGAAAAACGCTGCTCACCTCATCATCTAACAAACTTTACCGTATGCAAAAAGATGAAAATCAGTTCTTGGTTGATCTTGGCATGACAGAAAAAAGGCAATTACCGTATTGGCTCTGAATGTTTTATTCTGGAAATTACATTTGAACAAGTGGAGGGAGAGGAGAGGGGGTGGAGGGGTGGAGGTGGAATAGACAATTACGTTGCTCGCGAGATCAGATTGCGGACCGAGCTGTCAAGTAGCCAAAAATTACTGCTGCTGTCACACATGATGAAGAGCTCAAACAAAAAAAAAAAAAAAAACACCTAAAACTGCCAAAGAAAATAATTTTGACCTCTTCCAGGAGCGAAGCAGCGGAGTGTGTGACGGAGAGACAAGATATATAAATGTTGGATTTACATTTTTGCTTTAATGGAAGTATTGGAAGTGTGTGATTGTTTGGCTGCGCTGTAAACAAATAAACCAGTTGCTCGCCTGTATTTCTGTCAAAGTAGCTGCTCAAGGTGTGTTTGCTGCCTCCAGGAATTCTGGGAATTGTAGTATTAACCATGTATCTACCTACCTATCAAACTACATATATTACTTATTATTCCATGTTTCAGAAATGGAGAGGACTTCTTCAAAAGCACTACATTTTTAATTGGTGGATGTCTTATTTATCTTTTTGCCTAACTAGTCTGTTTTTGCCTCGTGTGTGTGTGTGTGTGTGTGTGTGTGTGTGTGTGTGTGTGTGTGTGTGTGTGTGTGTGTGTGTGCACCTGTTGGCAGACATCGTGGAGCTGAACAACTCTGGGGTTTGTGTGACGTGGTTGTTGTTGGCACTGCCTATCGACTGGCTGCTGGGGGAGGCAGAGGGCGGAGTCTGCATGCTGATCTCTTTCAGGCGCTGGTCCTAGAAAACACACACACACACACACACACACACACACACACACACACACACACAAAACCAGGAAAAAAAAAAAAACACACACAGAGAGAAAAACACCACAATGTGATGAGGAAGACAATGGTTAAACAGTCATTTCCCATTGGAAATGAATAGGAGTCTTGTTTCCAGTAAACGCAAATCCTGGAAAATTACACACACACACACGCACACACACACTCCAGCGGATACATACACACTCTAAAAAAAAAAAAAAGGTGCGACACAAACACAAAGGCAGACGAAACAACATGTGAAATGAAATATTTCTATCCAGTATTCATGAAGCCTATTTAACGCCAGCTATGCTCTGCTGCTGACAAGTAACTTCTCGTGTTAAGAGCCCTTCTGGTCTTGTCAAACATCTCGTGTTGAACATGCTCGCTGTCGGGTCGTAATGAGTGAAGAAATAAAAGAGGCATTGTGTATATATGTGTGTGTGTGTGTGTGTGTGTGTGTGTGTAAATATGTGCGCTTTGGTGATATTCAGATAGTTTCTTGGCTTTAAATGTAAGACTAGAAGCCAGGCCTGTCTCCAAAAAGACTTTCCAGAGCGGGTTTATTGCTCAGTTTCTCCTGCCAAGGTTGCCTGATGGTGCTGGATTCAGCATACACAACAATATATTGACAGACAATTAGTTTAAAGTACTTTAAAACTAATTATATTGATTTCTAGTGACAAAAAAACTCTTTTCTTGTGATTCTAAAAAAAAAAGCTGCAGCCCGTCTTTAACAGTGTTTGACCCTGTGCTGCTGAGACCCAGGTGCAGCTAAAACGCAGACTATTGTTCTCTCCGGTGACACAAACACAAACATCAGCAAAGCTCCGACCTCTGCTAAAGCTGAGCTGAAACACACAAAAAAAAATAAACAAAACCCACAGGTTTCCAGTTTTGCAGCGTTTTCAGTTGATTGGAGACGATCGAGCAAAGACACACGACCGTACCTGTGTATCTCTTTCATTTAGCACAGACGGTGGCGAAAATATTGCTGATATTTTCACTATCAGTTCACTAATAAATGCTTTACAGTGTCAAAAACCTGCTCTCAGGTAAGAACCCCCCCCCCCCTCCCGCGACTGGATAACACAGGAAATAAAATACCCGCTCAGCCAAGATCAACACTGCGGTACTTTGAAGTTACACGTTTGCCGTCCTCCAGACTTTCATTTCTTGCATGGATTTTTGAAAAGGCACCTTCGGGGTCAGTTTGATGCCTGCTGGTAACAGCGGGGGGGGGGGGGGGAATCTGACTGTCAACAACTTCCTATGACAACACATTTTAAATGTTATGTGAAATGAAAGTGGATGTAAATCCCCCCCCCCCCTCCCAAAAAAAAGTACTTTCTGTCCATGCAGTTTATAAAACAGGTTAACTGAGTTTTGCTGTTTTATTGCTCATCTCACACAGGATTTCTGTCTTTATATTCCATGTTTCTATATTTCCCGCTGGATCTTATTACTTTTGCTGCTACAATGACCTAATAACAGTTTTTTTTTTTTCTTTCTTCCTCCAATCCTCTCTCAGAACATGCTCTGTTTGGTAGACAAGTGAGGCAATTTACAGTACAACAGAAGTGTACGTTTCTACTACGGACGGTCACAGCGGGGATGGAAATGCTGTTTCTCACACGGCGCCTTTGTCGGTTTTTATTAATGCGAGGCAACGCGGGTGTTTTAATTCAGCTCAAAAACTTTAAACTATGGAAATTCCAATTTACTTTTCAACCTTCCCCAACCTTTAAAAAAAGGAATTTGGACTTTGAGCAGATTAATAAACACAATCTCCTGCTGTAGCAGCCTGAGCCGGGCCGACTCCTCTTCATTTATATTCTGACAGTGTAGCGAGGAACAAATGGGAACTGCTGTTATTGTTTGGGCTAAGGCCCCAGCTGGACAGTAGCAGTGTGTATGTGTGTTTGTAATGAGTGTGTATGTGCGTGTTGAGTCCATATGGACGCCAGAGCTCGCAGACAGCTGGACTAGAGTATTCGGGCGACCCCTGCTGACCTCGGCGCTCTCTCTCTCTCTCTCTCGGTTTCTTACTCTCGCTTTATCTTCTCTCTCCTTTCTAACTAAAACCCAAAGGTAAATCGGTGGACCTTGGCAGAAACAGGGCAACCAAGGGCACGGAGTAAACAGCGCGCTAAAATCCAATCAACGGCGTGCGCAGACAAACACACTGAGATACGCTGGCAGCACATACTGCGTCTAATCTGCCAGGGTATGCTTCATATACACACACACACACACACACACACAGAGATCAACAAAGCTCACACAGATACTGGCAACACTACTAGACACATACTGTATCTTCTCCACCAGGATGTAAGCACGCTTAACACGCGCACGCCCAACTCGTGCACGCTCGCTCACAACAGAGCCGTGCGGCCGTGTGTGCCCCTGTTTTGTAGCCTTCGCTGCTCTTACTCAATTACAGTTTGCTGTAAGGGAGGACTCCCAGGGCTGGAGCAAGAAATGTCAACACATTTTACACTTGACTTTTCTATTGCTCGGCTCGCCCGTGAGACTTTTGGCCTTTATCCTCAACCGCGGTTCAAAAAAAAAAAAAAAAAAAAACTCACCAAACAGCAAAGTCGCCGGGCAATCTGCAGTCTTCAGCAGCCACATAGTCAGTGTGATTTCTACAGCACAGCAAACTGGAGCACTGTATGTAGTTTTTTTTTATTTTTTGTATTAGCAATATGTGCCTTTTGTCAGAGCTCAAGTGTTATGTGGTTGCAGTTTTTTCTCTCTCTCTGCTAGCACAGTCACGGCAGGGTTTTAAATCTAGGACAATAACTGCAGTTACACTTGTCATTTTGAGATGAATTTTTGTGTTTCTGTAGTTCAGATCATCTGAGAACAAATCCTTGTCTGCCCACACGTAGCCTGAAAGAGGCTCTCTGTATCCAATATCTACCATCTCAAATGTACAGTATATTATTTTCATCTCGTGTTTGACCATTTACATGTTTTGTTTACTGTGGTTCTAGAAATTACAAGGGGGGGAAAAAGTCTGATAATTACCATGTCTGGTTTTGGAGGGTGTGAGCAAAATCTGAAAAAATAATAATATATTAATAATTTAAGCCCTTTTTCCAAGCAAAAATGTTGAATTTTCTCTACTTCGTGCTTCTCGATTGTAAGAATTTGCAGCTTTTCTGTATTTTCTGTCACGGTAAATAAAATATATCGTTGTTTTTTGGACTGTTGGTCAAACGAAACAAGACATTTTACAGATCAAAAGACTAAATCGAGTCAATAATCAGCAGATTAATTGATGAAAACAACTGTTTCTTGCAGCTCTGGCTTCTATTTTTTACAAAGAAGATAAAACAAGCAATGCTACATATTTCTTTATGATAGTGAATTTTAAATGACCAGAATCCTCTTTATTGGTATTAGCAAGATGCTAAGTTAGACATGGATAACCAACGTGGTAGTGGAGGAAAATTCTTCTACTTGAATCGATCTTTTAATTACTTAAAGCACTGAATGTGTTTGACTCAACGCCTCCCTTACAAATCCAGCTAACGTTCAGAGCTGCTGAGAGCTGCTTGAATCAGAGCAAGAGAAGAAGAAAAAGGGGGTGACAGCAGTAACTATTAGACCTGCTGCTGCTGCTGCTGCTGCTTGCTGGCCTTTCTGCTGTTACAGCGCTGACTCTGACCCCCCCTACTTTGATTCAATATAAGTATCAAACCGGTTACCTTAAGAGCCTGCAGTCTGGCCTGTTCCTCCTCCAGGGCCTGCTGCTTCTCCTTTTCATCCATGCGGCTGAATGACATGCCGGTGGAGGAGAGAGACGAGACGGCGCTGGACAGGGTGGATGCTCTGCAAGGCGGGAGGCAAGGATGGAGGAAATATAGATGTTTTATTCTTTTTTTTTTCATTCTATTCGACTTTTCTGGATGTGTTTCTGTTATAACTGTACTTTGGGTTGCGATATGATGTAACTGGCGGGTAATTAAGATGTCTACCTGGTGTCTGCATTCAATTCCTTGGTCTTCTTGCCCTCCAGAGAGGCCAGGTGCTGCTCCAAAGCCTCCAGGAGGCTGCTGGGGGCCTGATGAAACACAGATAGTAAGAAGAAGAAGAAGAAGAAGAAGAGGAGGGGGGGGGGTAAAAGTGAGGAAAGAAATCAGCTGAACTTGTTAGAAAATCATTCTCTCTTTCTGTCTCACTCATATGCACTAAAAAGACCCGCCTACACATACAGTTACACACACTCTCACACACACATATACACACAGCACCCAGAGTTAGTTGGTCTCACAGGAAGGTAACAGAGTGCATCAGGCTCCAAGAATAGCCATGGCAACATGCAGCAAACACTCACACTGTTAGCAGGAGACTCAAAGGAGAGAGAGAGAGAACAAAGGAGGAGGTTTGGAAAACAAAGAACGAGGAAAAAGGTGGGAGAGCGGAGGAGAGGTCGCGCCACTTCTTGCTCAAAAAAAAAAAAAAAAAAAAACACGCTGGAAACAAGAAGGTAAAAAAGCGAGCGAGACAGCTGCGTTATTTGAACTGTAAAAATCAGTTGTTCTTTTCTTTTTTTTCAGATCTAAAACTTTAACACACAGAAAAGAGAGAAAGAAATAGTTCAGCTCTCATTTGAGCTGATTTCAGCTGGCAGAGGAGAGGAAATTCTTCCACTGTGAAAATATGACAACGTCATGTCTGTCTCTCCATCCGCAAGAATGTGAAGTGTGCTGTCGGTAGGTTTGCAGGCATGCACGCAAACACACATACACACACACACACACACACACACACACATTTGGGAGTGTTTTGGCTTGTGATTCCTTTGCGGCTGACTAGACGGTGGGTTCTTGCCAAAACTGGTTGCCTGGTTGTTAAAGAAACAGTGACTTTTAGGCGAGAAAGAGACCATCTTCAACTGTCAGTGGGTTTGAATAGGTGAAAAGGAAGACCTTGCCTGGTCAATATTAGCTCTGACACACACACACACACACACACACACACACACACACACACACACACACACAGAGCAGGGTGTCTGTTTCTCCTCAGCTCTTGACAAGTTGTTGCTTTGCTTTTATCTCAATAGGCGTTTAGTAACAGCTCTAACTTTGGAAGGCACGGAGACGTGGAGGACAAGGTAAAAAAAAAAAAAAACACCCCTTTCTCCGCTCTCATGTTCCTTTTTTGTGTGTGTAATGATTACACGGTAACACTCGGGTCATCCGATATTAAAGTACCTCCGCCATGCATGTTGAAGCGACGATGTCGTGCATGACAAATATGAAAATAAACAACATCTAAAAAGGAGGGGATGGAATTTAAATGAGTGAGTGGAAAACCCGGTGCAGGGATTCTTTCATGCAGATGAAGATGGGAAGGGGAGGAAGCAGAAGGGGTGAAGCCTCATTTTCTATTCATGAGGTTTCATGGCCTTTTTTCGCTTGTCGTGCCACAGCTCTGCGTGCGCGGGTTTTGCTGTGAGTCTAAGCGTGTGTGTGTGTGTGTGTGTGAGAGCTACGAGCAAGCCACCTGGGGGCCGACACACACATATTGTACTGAGTCAACATCCCGACACTCCACGTTAAAAAAAAAAAAAAGAAAAACAAATAAAAAGCATGCTAGTGAGTGTATGAGGTGTAAGTGTGCGGTTACACACACACGCACACACTGTGAGGAAGTATGATGTTCATGCGGGAGGGTTTAGCAGGTTGGAGGAGGTAAGCAATACAGTATGCAACCCACCACCTACAATGTATGATCCTTTTGTTTTCTGCGACACAGGAGGGAGAAGACAACAACAACAACAACAAAAAAAAAAAAAAGTCTATTTAACGACTACAGTAAACTGTGCAGCTTTACTCTTGAGTTCAAACACCCACATAGTCAATTCACATGCTGTTAACTTCCAGCTTTACACTCTGTAATGATTTTTAGTAAAGCGTGGCCAAGGTCGTGTTCTGCTGAGGCCGTTAAACGTTACAGTTTACAGTGTTTGTGTGTGATTTTTTTTTTAATAAGATTTCTTGAGGCAGAAAAGCACCGCAGGTTGCCAACTTTTCAGTATCACTATGTGGCAAAAGTACCTGTGGTTTAGTAAACTGTAAACCGGAGCTGCAACAAATGATTACATCAATAAATCTGTCAGTTGTTATTAGGGATGCACCTATTCATGTTTTTATCTCCCGATTCAGACGCCTCGACTCAGACGTCTGCTGCTGCCGACCCTTTGCTATCTTTTTTTGGCTCTAAAAAATTTAGTGACAGTAAATTTTATGGGAGGTCGCTGACTAGAAACTGTATTAAAATGTGGATCCGTCACATCAGAGGCCGATCTGTGTGAGAGATCAAACTGTTGTATGTCCGGTTGTTATTTTTGATGAATGAAATGTCAAAAAATAGTGAAAGAATATCAGCTGGAACTTCCTGCTACTTTTAAAACTGCTTGTTTCATCTGATCGGTTGTCAAAAAAACCCCAAAATTCTTCTATTTTTAAAAAAAAACTTATTTACAATGATAGAAAAAGCATTATACCTCACATCTGGTAAGCTGTAACCAGCAAATGTTTGACGTTTTTGTTTGGTAAATCACATAAATGATCAACTGCTTGTCAAAATGGTCGAATCGATAAGATATCTGACAGGAAGTGAATCAACAAAAATAATGATATATTATAATTTAAGCCCTTTTTCAAGCAAAAACGTTGAATTTTCTCTTCTTCTTGCTTCTTAATTGTAAGAATTTGCAGCTTTTCTGTATTTTCTGTCACGGTAAATAAAATATATTGCTGTTTTTTGGACTGTTGGTCAAATGAAACAAGACATTTTACAGATCAAAAGACTAAATCCAGTCAATAATCAGCAGATTAATTGATGAAAACAACTGTTTCTTGCAGCTCTGGCTTCTATCTTTTTAAGACTATGATTACAAAGAAGATAAAACAAGCAAATCTACATATTTCTTAATGATAGTGAATTTTAAATGACCAGATTAAAATGCAAAATTAAATTAACTTCATATGTGTGCCTCTCTTAGACCCTCGTAAACCGTCGGGAGGATGAAAACCACGATTCTTTGTGTTCACAATTAGGTAAAAAAGGCAACTTTATCCTTGACAATTAGAAAAACAAAAAACATGGAGTTGTTTCCCTCGTAGCGATGCCGTCTTGTATTTTTTAAGCTCTTTGTTGTTGCGGCTATTATTATTTTTTATAGTTTCAAGGTCTTTCATTCGTTCGCGGTTGCTCGGGGGTTTTCGAATCCACGTGACGAAAACTTGCATCAGGAGTGTTTAAGCAGGTCGACTTAACACACATCAGCCTGTCGGTGGATCTATAACGAGCATTTAGAAGTGAAAGAGAAAGCAGGAAAGTGAAAGAATCAATCAAACCAGAGGGGAGCTGCCTGGACTCGAACAGTAAGATCAGGTTAAACGCGATGGTTGTTTGAAATAAAAAAAAAAAAAAAAAAAAGGAGCGAGTGAAGAAGAGAGAATGAGTGAACGATTGGTAAGAGGAAGGAGGGAGGGATGGAGGGGGAGTACAGTTATATGTAGGGGGTGAAATAAGGTGTGAGTGGATGAATGAAAGCACAGCGAGACCACATGTAGTGTCGAAGAAGGTGAGAGAGAGAGAGAGAGAGAGGGGGAAGAGCGAGAAAACGAGGAGAATCAGAGAAAGTGGAAGTGGAGAGGTGAGATGTACACTGACCTGTGAGAGGTCTGGGATGTCACCCTGATCTATTCCAACTTGCTGTCGTCAAAAAACAAACAAAAATCAACAAAACAAAACAAAACAAAAAAAGGGGGGGGGGGAAAGGTAGGTGGGATAAAAATGGAGAAGAAAAAAAATAATAATAAAGAGAAGGGAAAGGGGTTCATTTAAAAAAAAAAAGATGAGAAAAGAAAACAAAAAAACAAGGGAGTCATTACTTCATGCAGTGGCAGTGTCAACATAAACGACAACAGAAATAAACAAGAAAAAGTTTTCCGACATCTCGATTGGCCGACGAATCGACCAATCCTCACAGTGAATGAGCATGATGACTGAAACAGTGATATAAATATGCCTGACCAATGAGGGAGAGCGAACGAGTGGATGATGATGTGACACTGAAAAACACTTAACACTTATAATAATAAAAAAAAAGGACAGTTACGCCAAAAATCACCTGGGAAAAAGGACTCAGACAGATAAACATTTGTGTTGGACATGTCGACCTCTTCGGACACAGATAAAGAACAATAACTCCTCGACTGTTTAACAATCATGAACATGGCCTTGGGGTTTTTTTTTTTCTTTCTTTCTGTGAAATATATTTTTTATCATCAGCTTTATTCATGGAAAACAGTGATAATAGTTGATAAAAGTTGTATTCAAATGACTCTAACGATGCCGTTCTAGACGTCTTGCTAAGATTTGTTTTTATGGATTTTGTTTTCGCACCTTTTTCTTTCCCTGAAATCGACAAACCGGGTGAATCCAGGTCTGAGTTGTTGATTTCAATAATTAAAACGTCAGCCACGGAGGAAATATAATATGAAGGACGTGAGCAGAAAACACTGAATTAAATCCTCACCATAACTGCTTTTTTTGTGCAGCTTTCCGATAAAAAAACACCAATATATACACTCAACATCTTGATATCTAAAGCCTTACTATCAGATTGACTGTCTGCCTTTAAAGGAGACATGTAAAAAATTAAATTACGGTACACTATTGTCACTATTTCTGCTACATTTTTCACAGCAAAAGCACCTAAATTAAAACAAACTGACTATTTATTTTCTTCTCCTAAAACGGTCTCCAGAGTGTGTTAACCTGTGTGGAGATGTGCAGGGAAAACTGAACTTTGTATAAACGCAAGCATTTCATATGAAGAGGAAGAAGAAACAACAACAACAACAACAGTGACGTACGGCTTCATGCGAGTGTTGTTCTCTTTATTGTCTACCTGGACAGCTTGTTTACAGTTAAACGTCGTTATCTACCGCCGTTCTCTCACTGAAATGTCACAAAACCAGACACAGAAGCGGTATATTGTTCCTTCTTCTGTGCCTGATTTGCTCATCTGTCCTCTGCACATGCCCAGTTGGAGGAGAAACATCCGTTTTGCCGTTTTAATATAGATGAAAACTGCATTTTAGAATCTAGCCGGCTTAATGTAGACGTTCAGTCTTCAAGGACTTATTAGATTGTCGGCAGAGCATTATACCTACATCACTTTTACAGCACAAGGTCAAAAACATCTATAAATACAGATACTGTATCACATGTTCACATTCATGTCACTTTTCATGGTACTAGCAGGCTGTGAAAGTGCTTTTCCTGCGTTATTATGAAAAAAGTCTGCTAAATCTACTGAGAAACTTGTCAAATTAAGGATTTAAAATGTACCGCGCGGGTCTTGTCACAGTGAGGATGTCAACAACGCATGCTTTGAGTGCTTTTAAGGTTGATTTTTTGAAGTCTTAACGTCCCTTAAAGTGCTGTATTAAGAGAGGCTGATCCGAGTAATACTTTAAATGGATGGTATATGTTTAGAAAACCTATTTCCACATCAGAGTAAGGCTTTAAAAAAAAGGCCTTGACACATTTGAGACATGGAGAAACTCATTATTAGTTTACTGTTTCTATTGTTTTTGAATTAATTGTCCAGGGAGCTCCTCAAAACCTAATTATAATGAGACAATGGAATTTGATTTGGACAATTTATTTGAATGTACATTAATAGAGAGAGAGTGAGTGAGTGTGAGCCACCCGTGTAGTTCCTGCGCTGACGTTACAGTAGCTGATTCTCACTTGTTTCAAGTCTGCTGAAACAAAAGGAGGGAAGGGGGAAAAGGGAAATAGGGTACGGGGAGGGAAAGAAAAAGAAAGAAAGAAAGAAAGAGGGATGATCTGTGGGCACCGGGCGAAGGAGAGCCACATGAGCATCCGTCTTTGTCAGGAGAGAGAGAGGGAAGAGAGAGGGAGTAGAGAGGATTAGATGGAGGAGTGTGGGGAGCGGAGGGATAGGGAGCTAACGGAGCGCCTAACCACATCCTCCATCTTGGGGTTATTTTGGGTTTATATATGTATATGTGTGTGTGAGAGAGTGTGTGTGTGTGTGGTTGTACTGTATGTGTCAGTTGTTGGTGACAAGGAAGACAGGAAAGAGAGAGGAAAAAGGTAAAAAAAAAAAAGGTACTTTGAACGGGAGTTGCACTTCCAAAAAAAATCCAGGGGTAGAACTTAAAAAATACTGAAGAAATCCTGTCTATGATGTGTGTGTGTGTGTGTGTGCACATTTATGTACATCTGTGAGTGCATGTGTGTGTGTGTGTGTGTGTGTGTGTGTGTGTGTGTGTGAATATACCTCGGCCACTTTGAGGAACTCTGACAGCTTCGTCATCCTGTAAAGAAATTTCTTGTAGATGTCCAGAGCATCTTTACACTGGTTCTTCTTCATGTCAAAGTATTTCTCTGCAGAGACGGAGGAGAGGGTGGAAGAGGAGGAAGATAGAAAATAAAAAACAGATAGTGATGATGAAAGCGGAGGGAGGAGGGTGAAAAGGCCAGGAGTGAGCGAGATGAAGGAGAAGAGGAGGAGGAGGAGGAGGAGGTAGCGTTAAAGGAAGTGAGGAAGGGAGAAAGGAGGCGGGAACAATCAGTGCATGACTTAGCAGCTACATGACAGCTTGTCAAAACCTTCTCTGCTGCCGTGACAACCAGAGTTGGTGCACAGGTGTGTGCGTGTGTGCTGCTGTTGTGTTTACATATCTGCCAGACATGAGCGAATGTGTGTGTGTGTGTGTGTGTGTGTGTGTACGCACAAAACAAACTGTAGCTTTTACTTTCACCTCATCATTTCTGACACATCCAGGAGAGAGCGAGCATCAGCTGGCTGTGTACAAACTCGCTGTAGGTTGTGTTTATCCTGTGTGTGTGTGTATGATCATATGTGTGTGTGTGTGTGTGTGTGTGTGTGTGTTACCCAGTAGGTTGATGACCCCTTCATTGTAAGCAGCAAACAGCCTTATGGAGTCTTTGAAGAGCAGCATGAAGGCTGAGTTGATCACTCCGTTGGTCAGCTCATTAGGGTTGGCCTGCAGAGCACAGAGAGAGAGAGAGAGAGAAAAGTAAGACATCTCTATCACTTCTTTCAACATCTTTCCACAAAAAAAAAGGAAATATCTCTTTCAAACATCTGCAAACATGTTTTTCCACTTTTGCATGAAGCAAACACATCAACACATACAAAGAAATTTCATTTAAGTGCACAAACACATAGAAACTTCAGCTAAAACTTCAAATCTGTCACCATAATATGCTTCTTTTCACTCCCATCAATAATGACAGGTGACAGAATAGAGTCTCTACTTTGCAAACAACTTTGACAAGCATACATTACACACATATATATACAAAACACAACAACAACAACAACACACACACACACTTAATACCTGGAAATCCAGCAGAGCATCCAGCTGGTTCTGAATGATGGGCAGCGTCTTAATCAGCTTCTCTGTGCTCATGGTACGCATCACACCGTCGATCCTGTACACAGATAAAACGAGAAGCAAACACACACACACACACACACACACAGAATTGTAGCGGGCACCTTGTTGGGGGGGGAAATTCTGATGCAAATGTTGATGCAAATTAGGAAATACACGACAAGGAATGAATAAGTGATGAGAAACTACGGGGAATAAGAAGAAAAGTAATGTTTTGCATAGTTTCCTCGGTGATGTGAAGTCTTTACAGCTTCTTGAAGTGAAAGGTTTGCGATAAATGGCGACTGAAACATTTTTTTTTTTTTAAATAATCAATGAGATGCTGCTCGGTAGAATCAGCGTGACAAAGGATTCAGTGTCATTTCACAGCAGTAGGACTTTCTGGAATTGAAATGATCTTCACAAGAAAAGATGCACCCACTGTCACTTTCACACACAAGTCTCCAACTTGGAAAGTGTTGTGATTAGTTGATGCACTGAAATATTACATTTATTTTGTCTTATACATGTACAATAGCTCACATTAAAAAGGAGTACTTTGACATTTTGGGGAAAAGACGCTTATCTGCTTTCTTGCCAAGAGTTAGATGAAAAGATTGCTCCCAACTCTTAGATCTGTCCGTTAAATCTTAAACTACAGCCAGCAGCTGATTAGCTTAGATTAGCATAAAGACTGGAAGCAGGGGGGAGAAACAGCTAGTCTGGCTCTGACAAAAAAAAAAACTTCTAGCACCTCTAGAGCTCACAAATTAGCATGTTATATGTTTTGTTTATTTGTTTAATCCGTACACAAACAGTAATATAAAAATGACATTTCGTCGTCTTACGGGGCTGGAGTTTAGAGTGATTTCCTAGAGTAGCAGCTGGTTGCCTGGCAACCTCGCGATGATGAAAAGACTTTGGGAAATCACAGCATCCAGCCAAGTGGCAGCACATAACCTCCCTCTAGAAAAACCACAACTTTTAAGCTAATGGGCTGCTGTAGTGCACAGATATGAGAGTCGGAGCGATCTTCTCATCTTATTCTCAGCTAGCGAGCTAATAAGTGTATTCCTCAAAAATATCAAAGTATTACTTTAAAGAACAAAACAAATTATAAGACACTAAATTGAGGTCAAAGATTTCTTAATTCTTATGTTTTTTAAATGCTTTCACACTGGTTCATTTCTTTGTTTAACCCAAACACGCTTTTTTTTTCCTGCAATATTTGTGAGCCGGCGCCCTGCGACACAGGAAGCTTCTAAATGAAGTAAGACGTTTCCTGTGTTGTCTAAAAACATCTTCACACAATACTCTACTATAATAGATACTGAGTGTTGACATCAAAATGAAAAGATTTTGAAGAGGAAACAACCTCGGCTGTCTTGTTTCTGCCTATTGCTTTTCTCTCGCTCTAGTGCCAAAAGCTAAACACTGTATCCTGGTGTGTGACGAGATGAGTTTGAAATGATGAGTGCGGCTGTCGTTTTGTGTGTGTGTAACCTCTCTTACCCCCTCTTCATCTTGGTGAAATCCACAGCCACAAGTCTGTAGGACATGGCCTTTTCATTCAGGTAACGGCTGTATCTTCTGATGAAGGTTGACATGTCATAACCTTGGAGAGAGAGAGAGAGAGAGAGAGAGAGACGAGCGAGTTGGAATGAAGGAAATATACAGAGTGTTTGGTTTGAGTCGGCTGCAAATGATTGTTTATTTGTAACAGCACCATATGGTATAATTTAAATCAAATAATCAACCGCATTGAAGTACCGATTTGGACTTCTAAACACTTTCTCTCGATTGTCTAAAACATTCTGGTACCCCGTGTGTTTGTCCTACGAGGCAAATCCTGCCGATCTGCTTCATTAAAAACAAATCAAAAGCAAAAACTATGTGAATTATGTTCACAGGAAGTTTGCAGAGAGAAGGTGAAGTGTGCTTTACCTTGCAGAGCTCCCTTATCCAGGAAGTTGTTCAGGTTAAACAGAGTGTTTCTGGAGGCCAGGTACTGGATGAAACGCTGCGATAAGACAGATAAAATAAATAAAGAAAAGTTAAAGCTCTGTGAAAGGAAGGTTTGAGATCCAAAAATAAAAATCTGAAACAGCTGTGCCTTCACAAGACAAATAAACCTTAATACAACATGACAATTTATTGGTTCTGCTCATTAGCTGTAAAACTTTGTTTGTAACTTTTAAAGAATGTAAAACAGGAATTTCCAGGAGCTTTATTCTCTTTGGATTTGTTGTATTTTGGGATATTTCTGATTGTGAAGTTGATGGTTTGAATACTGGATGAGAAAGACAACGATCATGAATGATGAACTATTTCCTTTCCTACAACAACCAAAACACTTCACCCAAAATTACCCCAGTGGAGACTATCGGTAACCAGCGGCAACCGACAAGTTTCAGTGCATTTACATGCACTTAGGTGATCGGTTTACAGTCGGCTTCCTCGAGCTGATTTCTTAAATGTCACATAAACAAGAAACCTGGTTTCGGTTTGTGGTGGTGAATTAGAGAAACTTGATATATATGTATGCATGTGCGTGACAAAGACTTCAGACAGGGGAAGTATCAGACTGTCTGGTTCATTACACAAAGCATAATAATCCAAAAATAGTCCAACTAAAAGGGAAATTCACACAAAGTAGCCTCCTGTAGTCTAACTAGATTGGTTGCCACCAGTGAGAAGACACTTTTGCACTTAATTTAACTTTATAACTTCATAATTTTATTGCATATAAAGTAGCTGAGGCTGATGGGAATGTCATTAGTTTTGTAGGTTTGGTCAAAAACCAAACTATTGGACAAATACAAATTTTGAAATGATGATGATGCCGCCAGATAGAAAATGAAGGGACCACCAGAGCTATTATAGTTCATACTGTGGGAACATGAATGTTTGTACCAAATTTCATTACAATCCATCAATAGTTGTCAAGATGTTTCACTCAAAACCACAAATGTCAACCTCATGGTGGCGGCAGAAGAAAAGTCAGGGAATCATCAAGGAAACATGAATATTTTGTAGCCAAACTAATTAGGATTCATCCTCTGGAGACCAGGAATATCTGTACAAAATGTAATGACAATCCATCCAATAGTGGTTGAAACATTTCACTAAAAAAAAAAATCCAAAAACAACCTCAAGGTGGCAGCAGGAGAAAAGTCAGGAGATCACAAAAGTCAGCTGACTTCATCCTCTGGGAACCATGAATGTCCAGTAGTTATTGTGATAATTCAGTCTGGACCAAAGTGGAGGACAAAAAGCCCATCTACTCTTATTTTAAATATCATTTAGATAACTGAAAAGATAAAATTGCTCTACTGAAACACACATACACACTGACAGTTGTAATAGTTTGTGCTTATTAGCCAACAGCTAGTAAGAAAAAATGATAGGGTTCATCACTGACATGAAGTCTGAAGATGTTTTATGGCACCGTGAGGATTAAATAATACTTTTTACGGTCTTAGAATTGTGAAAATAGTGAAAGTTCTCTTTTCCTGTGGTTTCCGAGGTCAGAGGTCGGCTGCAGAACACGAACCTTGGAGCTGCTGGGGGATTCGGGTTTGTTGATTGGGGAAACTTCAGCGGGAAGGAAGGCTTTAACCCGTGTCTTCCCGCTGCTACGCCTGCTGCTTCAAATGCTTTAACCTCCACTGCTTGAATCACCTCAGGCTGCTTCTCCTTATGTTTAAAAAAAAAAAATTTAACTTTTCCTCCTGCTGTTTCTTTTCCACTCATTTATAAGGACTCCTTCTGAGTAACACACATATCTGGTAAGGGAAGACAAATGGCAAGAGGAAGTGGTCAAAAAAGAAATTAATTAACCTTTGGGAGGAAGCAGAAGATTGGCAGCATAATATAATGACTTCTTACGTAATGACCCCTTGAAAATGTTAATGAGATTAAATATAAAGCTAAAACCGTCTCTAGAAAGGGATGAATCATGTCATCGCTATCTTTTACAGACTTTTTTTTTTTTTTTTTTTGGACATACCTGTTTATATTTCAACGTTTTTCCAATGCTGTGTAACAGAAACCCGACCCCTCCGTCCTTTCCCTTCCAACTTTTAAAACACTAGCCGCTTGTTCGTTTTTTGACGGATCTGATGTCATCGAGCAGGTGCTGGAAGATTCTTACTCGCCGTTTTCCAGGAAAGCTTTTTGTTGAGCGTGCCTGCTCTTTCTCCAGCTCCACCTTGACTCACATTTACACATCTTCATACTCTCAACACCTGGGAGTTTCCCCCAGTACAACCTCTGTATTTTACTGTTGGGCAGTAAGCAGCTCCTATGGAGTTATTCTCTGCTTTTTGAGTGTGAGTGCACCTTGATGTTAAGATATTAATGATGAAGTGAACTTTCTTCTTGGTGGAGCTGGAGATTCAGTGTATAGTGAGAGCTTTAGAAGAGCTTTGGTCCCTGAGCAGGTGTTGGTAGCTCATCCATATTTCCAACAAACTAGCAGCTCAAATTCAGGTTGGCAACTCACATTAAGGACTTGTCACCTACTTCAGACTTTCTATTTCTACTAAATCTATTTTCTAAGCAGCATATGTGGGATCTGTATTATAAGCTACAGCCTTTGGATTCAAGAATTTCACAGACCTTGGGCTAAGCAGAGGAACAATGTGCTTGCTTGCACATAATGTGGAAAAAGACGACTCCAACCACATTCAACTTTAAACTGACCTGAAAACACATCTCGACAGGCGTCGGTGTTCGCTCGGCCTTGAGCTAATGCCATTATATAAACTGAAAAGTGGATTTTTTTTTTTTTTCATGTGGTAATGTCAGATGTGTTGGCTGTTTGTTGGCCTTGTTCAGTTCGACAATAATTTGGGATATGTTTGATTTTATTCGAGCGCCCTAATGGCTTGTCTTCTTTTGACAGATGGTGTTTGTCAAGTTGGAGAAAAGTTATAGTTTGTATTATGTGTCAAATTATGCAATGCTGTTATTCACTTACTGAATTTTATTTGCAGTTGTGGTGTAACTGTCTTTTTATCTATGAGGACAATTCTCCTCATTGTTATGTCATGTTTGACATGTTTTTCATTTACTTCTACAAGACTACTGTTCCTTTATGTTCTCAGTAACTACAGAAAGGATATAATCCATTTGCAGTAAAAAAAATATATATAGACTACAGACCTGAGTTGGATACTAGACTCAAAAGATTTGAGACTTAACCTTGACTCATGTGTAAAGACTCAACCTTAGCTTGTATTTCACCCTCGTGAATATCTCTGCTATCTCGTCTTCCTCGCATCATTGAATAACAGAGTGCAGAGGAATAAGTCTCGGCCATCGCCCATGCTTTGGGGAACTCGGGCCTGAGGCTTCCCAAAAGCATCTTAACGTTAAGACCGTCTCTGTCCAACTGACTTAAAATGATCTGAGATTTGCCAGTTTGCCAATTCCTGACTTGGCAGGAAACCAGCCCTCACTGGCTGCGTTGGAGCATCTAAGAATCTGTGTGTGTGTATGTGTTTGTGAGCACAAATATGCTTGCGGGCATGTGTGTTGGATTCAGCTGCACTGACACATTTCCAAAGGCTCTGGGACTGTTTAAAAAGGCATAAAGAATCAGATTTTGTTCTTGTCCTTTTTTTTTTTTTGGTGAGTGTGTGTGTGTGTGTGTGCTCGCTTGCTCACACTCTGGGGACAAAGCTCTGTTCACACTGTCACATGTAGGGAATCAGCCCACATCTAAGGACAAACATTGAGTCCCAGAAAGTTAATCATTTATTTTAAAGGTTTTAGGTTAAAATTCTGACTGAAGTTAGAGTTCAGATAAAGGTAGGTTAAATCTGCACTGATCAATCTTTTATATTAGCAGTGGATCAAATGACTACGTGTATGTGAAAGGCTTGTAGCGACAAACCCACAGAGAATTTAATCGCCGACTCTGCTGTTACCCTCAGTTTCTGTTTCTGCATCTTTCAGCTTTACTGGTTTGTTTCACTCTGAACGCTCTCATCAGTGTCGTTTCCAGCAGCAGCAGCAGGCGACTGTATCCGTGAAAAAGCTCTGATAAACCTACTGAACGCTACACTTAGCAGTTAGCAACTAAAGAGCAAGTATTTCCTTCAGCAGTTAGAGGAAACCACAAAAACACAGCTAGAAGGAGTGAATATTGGACACAAACATGACTTCAAACTAATGCGACTGTTTGCCCTCACATTTGCATTAGGGTTGCAACTAATGATTGTTTTCATTACTGATTAATCTGCTCATTATTTTCTCGATTAATCAAATTAATGAAAATGCTCATTTTATTTCCCAGACACATCTTTAAATGTCTGATTTAGTCCAAACAACAGTCTAAAACCCAAAAATATTTAGTTTACTATCATGTTTGACAAAGAAAATCATTAAGTCGAGCAAATGTTTTAGCATTTTCACTTAAAAAATCATTACAATTATCAAAATACTAAGCGATTAATCGGCTAATCGTTGCAGCGCTAAACTTTATATGCATTAATATGTCATTAATATGTGATTACAGCTTGTTTTCGCTGCCCTGAATGGCCCAAAATATCAGTTAATGCAGGTTTAAGGTGAGAGTAACCCTCCAGGAAAATTAATATAAGTAGTGCTATGACTCAAATAACTTTTTGATTGATAAGAACATCTATATTAGATAGAGCTGCAAAGATTAGTCGCTTAATCGATCATTTGATCGACAGAAAATTAATCAGCAACCATTTCATAATTGAATAAGTAATTTTTCAAGCAAAAATGGCAAACATTCACTGGTTTCAGGAGCTTAAATTTGAGAATTTGTTGCTTTTCTTAGGATTTTGAACTGTTGGTTGGACAAAATAAGACACTTGAGGACGATGCTATGATGGGCATTTTTCACCATTTCTGCAGATTAATCAATAATAAAAATAATATAATGAGAGAAAATAATGAAAATGCCACTCACAAATAATTCTCACAGTCCAAGATGATTATTTCAAACCAAATAATATTCAACTTACAATGATATAACAGACTCAGTGTGATCCAATGTGTGTGTGATAGAATAAGAGGTCAGATGAGATGCTGTCTTAAGTTTTAGGGTAAAGACATTTTTGGGACTGAATTCTGAGTGTGTGTGTGTCAAGTTTAGTATTCTGTGCCTGTGTCAAAATAAAGCCAGGTTAAGACAGAGGAGTGTCAAGAAGATGGTCACAGATAAAGTGACGGAGGAATGTTGAGTAGATGGTCACAGATAAGGACACGTAGGAATGTCGAGAAGATGGTCACAGATAAAGAGACGGCGAGAGAAGGAGCTCATAAACTTCATAAGCCATCTGTCCCTGCCTCTTCTTGTGCGCGGACTACTCTACTTCCTCATCAAAAAAGGTCCATCTGACGAGAGCCTGCGTTTTTCTCCCTCAGCCTCAAATATAAAAAGGCGGAGGCAGGCAGAGAGAACCCACACACACAAAAAAAAAACGCATGGATATAGTTAAAAAGGAGAAAATCTATAAAAGGGGCAGAAACAGAGAGGGAGAGACGGAGAGAGAGAGAGAGAGAGAGGGAGTCTCAGAAAACCCGCTGAGTCCTAGATTATTCAGTGCAGACGGTTCCAAGAAAAACACGCGGTTTCTGAGAAGAGATTCAGATTTTGAGAAAAAGGTGTAAGAATAGAGAGAGAGAGAGAGATGTACAGAGATAGTGGAGAGAGAGGAGGAGAGTAGGTGAAGAGATGGAGAAGCACGTCGGCTCAGCTTGTCAAATAATTCATGTTAGCATATCGGAGAACAACCTCATGTATTATTGATACATTTAGATCCTGGCCACTCCCTGCCTCTCTCTCTCTCTCTCTCTCTCTCTCAACCTCAACAGTGAAACATAGCTATACATAGAAGCTACCAGCATCCAGCTTTCACCCGTCTTCTGTCTTTTTTCCTCCTCCCCTCCCTTTCTTTTACCCTCGTTTCTCCCATCTCCCTCCTTCCACAAATTGGCGGTTTCCGTAGTAACCAAACACCATGGCCTCAGCGCTGACCTGAAGTGGTTTTTCTTTTGTTTTGTTTTTTTTTTTTTTTTTTTTTGAGTAATGTACAGGTTATGTGGCGGAGAAGTCGAGGCTAGGAGCTCCGGAGACTGCAGCGGACTTTTAACAGAGAACATGACATGTGAGTGTATGTTAGTTGACAGGTTTTTATGCTTCGTCTTCATTCTCAATCACAAAGGAACTTTAAAATAAAGCTAGGCTATAAAATCTATATTAAAATACACTATATAGTCAAAAGTATGTGGACACCCCTGTCTGTTTACTTTTGTCTGGGGCTGTTTTGATAGTTCACGCTGGTTCCAGTTAAAGAGAATATTAATGTACCAAAAAAAAAAGCAAAGTTCTGCATTGGCAGGGGCGTGTACCAGTGAGATGATGAAATATGTTTCAGAAAGTCCCCTTTGAGTAACAGATCCATGAGTTTGAAGGCTTATCAGACACCAAAACACTGCACAGCAGTTAAAGGCATTATGAGGGAAGATTCATTTTTACTTTCTTGTGTGACGATCTCAAGATAAACAGAAATACAACATCCATGTAACAAAGAAATCTACCCGGAATGTGTGCTTGGGATGTATTTGATTGGTCGACACAGCGGTCGGATAACGTTTCATTGCTTTGTGGCAAAATGATTTTATTCAAAAAGGGGGGACTGGGATTTTCCACACAGTGCTTTTGTCTGTCAGAACCCCGCCCCAAGACAATAACACTCTTCCAACTTTGTGGCAGTTTGGGAAATGGTTTTCTCAGTTCGGTGTGGAAGAGCTCGACTGGCCAACACGGAGCCCTGACCTCAACCCCGCCCAACACCTTTGGCATAAACTGGAACACTTCTGCGGCTGAATGGGAGCCAATTCCTGCAGCCAGGTTCCAAAATCTCTCTCAACATTTCTGGAAAGGCTTCCAAGAAGAGTGTAGGTCGTTAAAACAGCATGTTAATGCCCACAGTTGTTAATGGGCATCAACATACTTTATTCGGGTGTCCACATACCTTTGGCCAGGTAGTGTAAATGATCAGATTTAGCTCATGTCGTCATGTCAGCTTGGTTTTAATATGTTTGTTTTGTTAAATTACAGTATAACCAGTTTAAAGGACCAGTGTGTAGGATTTAGAGGCATCTAGCTGTGAGGTTACAGATTGCAAGCCCCTCCTTTTTAAGCGTACAGGAGAATCTACGGTGGCCACAAAAAACGTAAAAGACCCTCTCTAGAATCAGTGTTTGGTTTGTCCGTTATGGGCTACTGTAGAAACATGGCGGTGCAACACGGCAGCCTCCATGGAAGAGGACCCGCTCCCTATGTAGATATAAAGGGCTCATTGTAAACTAACAAAAACACAACAATTCTTATTTTCAGGTGATTAAACACTGATGAAAACATACTTATGAGTCTGTTTGCTAGATGCCACTTAATTCTACACACTGGTCCTTTAAAATACTGAAACATTGACTCACTGGTTGTTTGAACTTCTGGTTGTGATTGGTTGTTGTAGCTCTCATTTACTGAAAATTGCAGTATTTGTCAGAGACGTCCAGTAATTTGATGAATTTTATTGCCCGGCTTTTAGGCTGAAAGAGAGTAATCACCCACTAATGGAGACCATAGATTAAGAGATGAAATTTGGCCTATTTGCCCAAATAAAGTTCTAACTTTTAGTATTTTTCTTCCACTGTTCACTTTTCTCCCAAAGGGAGTAATGAATGGAAACTCGAGGGTGAAATCCAAACTGCTTCCAAAACAGAAGTACGTAATCAGCCCAGAGAAAACTGTACTGACTGACTTCAGATCTTTTTCATCTCTCCTTCCTTTGATATTAAAAAAAAAAAAAAAAAAAAAAAATCACAGACCAGCCTGCTTGGTAAACACGAGTGTGCTGCGTGCAGCTTACTGACGTCACATAACATGATATCTGGGAAGTTGAAACAGTTATCGCTCGGCCCTCTTTGGACTTGCCAACGTGTACACAGAGCCAATGAACAACCAACATCTTCTACAAGCAGATGAGTTATTGATCCTGCTGCTGAAATTCTCTGTTAGCTTTCACAGAGTGTACAGCTTCTTTTTAGGGACTCACTGTCTCGCTCAGGGACGTGTATTCTCTTTCTCTCACCAGTAACTCCAGCTGTATCTTTGTGATCTTTTATATTTTACAGTCAGAAAATATCTGAACAACACAGGGATAAAGAAGGGGTCAGTTAGGCGATGTTAGACCACAGGGGGATTCATTTTTAGCTGGTGTGCTTGATTTTTTTAATTTTTTTTATACAAAAACACACCGCATGCACGAAATCGTCAGAACTGACTGCAAAAACCGAGTTCCTCTGAAAGGTGATGACTCACACGAGAAGAATGAGTCGTGATCAGGCTGGGTTGAATGAAAGCAGCTCTTATGCAAGCGGAGAAACAGACACCGACACACAAGGAAACGGACGTGTGGGACAGATGCAGACACATGTGCACACACACACACGAGCTAAAATACACATTTGGCTGCCTTCGACTTGCCTAAATCCTGCCTGGGATTCTCCCCTCTTCTTCTTCTTATTCTTCTTTTTCTTCCTCCTCCTCCCTTTCCTCATCCTCCTCTCTCTTCCTACGTAGATATTTCTCCTCCTCTTATGCAATCAAACCATTTAGCCTCTGAATCCAATCTGATTGTTAGAGTAAGAGAGTCACAAAAGAGATGCTGGGTGGGTGTGGAGAATGTGTCTACACTAAAACGTTTTGTGTGTACACATCCTGCTTTGACAATACCTTGGCGTGTGTGTGAGTGTGTGTGCAAGGTGACAAGGCTAATAGTGTGTGGGCTCCTGTTCTCAGGGGAGCAGTTGTGTCTTGCTGGTGGATGAGTGTGTCTGTGAGGTCAATGATGCAGCCAAGCAACATGAGTCATCATTTGAAACATTAATGCACACAGACACACACAGACACATACTGGATATTAATACAGCTTTCTCTGTACAAGTTCAAGTACATGCCCCCCCCCCCCCCCTCACGCTGACATGTACACATCTGACAAAACAAAGTCCAAAGATAAGGTAACAGGAATTCTCTCTCTTGTACATCATCCAGCCTCAAATCAGATCCAGTCTCAGTGAACTTGTTTACTGTATCAGACACAGGCTGTGTTTTGGTTTATTTGTATTATAGGATGGAAATAGAGTTGCAAAGTAGAAGTTATTTTTGGGTATCCTGCAAGTCAAAAAAAGTCAAATTTATTCTCTGCATACACAATAAAAAGTCCTCTGTTGTCTGCGCCGCTAACAGCTAACAGAAGCTAAAGATCATTCTCTACAGGACGAAATTAATTCAGCACTTAAATTGCAGTGTTTTCTTACCAAACAACGCAACAAGCTCTCATTCTTTGTAATTCTATTATGCGTGTCTATATATCAAAATGTATGCTTGACAGTCTCATTACCCAAACAATCACAAACCACATTCCTAAATAATGACCCAATGTACACACGGGTGTGCCACAACACAGTTAGATCTGATAAAATGCCATTAGGATTGAGACATCTGGTAAACATACAGTGTATTAGACTATAAGTACGCAGGTTCTTCTTTGTTGTTTTGTTCACAAGAAGCAGATTTTGCTAAACAACTGTATTGTCCACTGAATCTGAAAAACGCCAGGATTTTGTCATGTGTTTATATAAAGATGAATTAACTGGAGAGACATCTGGAATCCCATTGCTTCTGTGTTACGAAATCACTTTAAACCAGAGATCTAATGCAGTGAAACAGCTAATTGTAATGTTTTAGATGCAATTGTATCGAGGGGTGGCAGCAGCGGAGCTAATTACAGTACTGCTAATTAAACCAGGCAGTTGAAGAGAGACGACTGGATGGAGTAAAACAACGTCTCACAAGCGGTAGCTTTACAGAAGAAGTGTGTAACCAGGGAGCAAACATTAGAGGAGGAGGTGCCCTACAAACAAGATTATCATAGAACAGCTAAAAAAAAAAAGCTAAAATACTGTAATACAGGTTGTTGTCCTGGATGAGCAGATAGTTTCAGGGGTGGGAAACTCCAGCTTTCAAATAGTTGCCCTCTAAACACTAAGACATTGTCCTCCTGCAAATGTACAGCAAGTTATGGGGACAAATTGTGGATTTCATAAAAGATGTGACCACAGTTATGTTCATTATGATATATGATCTTTCCTTTCTCGCATGGCACATATGCAGTTTACAGTGATAACAGTGGCAGATTTACCATTTCAAATTATTAGTCAAATCTAAAATAATTGGTTGTTAATTTCAGAGAGAGGTAGACAAAAAACAGGCTACTCATTTCTAGCCGGAAACTGTCAGTTTCGCCGACTGAAATGGCAACTGATAGCAGATTTTATCGGCTCTAGCTAGCTGGCTACTTAAGATAACGATAGCTTGGTAGCTGAATTGGTTGAAAACGTCGTCTCTAGCTGACTTTTAGAAGTTTCAAGCTGACTTGTTTTAAAAGGAGAATCTTTATAAATGGGCCCTAAAATACGCTCTTGATGACTACATTCATGATTTTGTGCTAAAACGCTGCTAATGCTACTTGTCCCAGACAAAAAGTCAATGTCTTAACCAGCTGATGATTCATGTAAAACAAAACAGCATTTTTCTTGTATTGCAGTGTAAAGCTAGTTAGTCATGGTCTAAAATTAGACTTATTAGGTTTGAATATAGCCTTGTTTGGTTGCTTAGCTTGTTTTCACTTTTAGCATAACAAGCGGAGGAACTTTTACGCTGCGGACTAACCAATGTGTTTGACAAACGTAATGCTATCTTGGGTAACTTTGCCTGGAGTGTAAATTTCCCAAAGTCCAATAAAGAGCAGGACAGAGCTGCTAACGTTACCCTAAATCCTGATAGCATCCAGGTCCAGCTTCCACAGAGTGGGGGAATACTAGACAGTGGATGAGCTGGTCCTGAATGGGTTTTTTAAGTAATCTGTAACCCCACAACACAATGTAGTAAGTTCATAAGGTACTCCTTAACCTTGGAAACAATGCTGTGTTACTATTGTAGGAAGTAAGCTAGTTAGCCGGAAATGCTAAAGATTAAATCTTACATTAGAGCCAATAAATAACCTGTTTAATCTATTCCTTACACTTTTGTTGTAGCTTATTTGGAAATGTTAATTTCAGTTGCTAAAATATGACTGGGTACTCACTATTTTTGGGGAGAGGCGTTTAGCAAACAGGAAATTAAGTAATTAAGTACAAATCAGACCAGTGCTGTGTCAGCAGATAGTCCATATCAATAACTCGGACACAATAAAGCAACAAAAATAGATTCAGACATCCCTGACTAGGAGAATCTCTATTGAGTTAGTTGTACCCTGCAAGTTTCTGGTTGGCTGAGCCTGCTGAGCCCAGTAGGACGGCCACACACACACACACACACACACACGCAAACTCACACACAAACACACACACACACACACACACACACAATACTTTCATCTATTGATCACACAGATGCAGCCAATTTACTAGGGTTGGAAAAACTTGTTTATCTGCCTGAAGGAGCATAAGGAAGTGTGTGGTGAGTGTGTCTGTTCATCATGGGTCACCCTGGAGTTTTTGCTATTTAGATAGGATGTTTGGGTAGCAGAGATAAGCAGGAGTCCATCTGGAACACACACACACCCACACACACCCACACACACCCACACCCACAGACACACACTCAGACTGTTTTCATGCACTGCAATCTTTGCCTCTACACTAATCATCTTTATATTTGCCAGTAACTGATTGGAAGCATGTGTGTGGTGACTGTGTGTTTGTGTGTGCATCCAAGCTCTTCAGATTATCACGAATGACCCCTGTTAGAGTCAGTGTGACCTCGCACATACACATACACACGAATAACATCCTCCCTGTCCGTACTCCCTTTGGCACAGTGCTTTAGTCAGCAGATTTCTACACCTCTTTTTTTTTTTTGTCTTTCATTTTCCTCCCTTTTTTTCCTCCCTTCTCGTCGTATTTTCTTCCAGTCTGCCTCCTCTTTCCCCGCTCAGATGTCTGTCTTTCATTATATCTTGCTCACACCATCCTCGTTTAAAATCTCGCTTAAATGCCTCCGTCTGTGTCCTCGCTCTCCCGGCGGAGGCGAGGGGAGTGTAGTGATGAGAGTGCTTTAATGACGTCACTGAAACGAATGGGCCGTTCGCTATCTGGGACACTGGTGGCTGCGAGGTGGGTTAGGGGCAACGACTCGCACTGCAACTTTACACTGCCGTAAAAGCACACAAAATGATCTCTCACACACACATCTTACTGTCCTCTCCCTCCCCACCTTCCTCCTCCTCCTCCTCTTCCTCTCCCAACTTTTTCTACCTCACAAACACACTCACAGAAAAGGAAAGCGGCGTGTCCTGCTACCATCAGCACTTTCCCTTCGTGTCCTCGCCAGACTGTCCCTGTCTCCTCTCATGTCCTTAATGACTCTCACACTCTCCCGCTGTCTACCCTCTGCTTCGCTCTCTCTTCATCTTCTCCTACCCTCGCCCTACCTTCCTCGCACTCCATCCTATTGCTTTACTCGGTTTTGATGCACAGAGTCGCAGCTCTGTATCTTGATTCCTGATGCACTGAGGTACAATCAATCAGACAGTTACAACTATACAGTCCTGAGGAAGAAAGGATGATTGGTAGGTATTTTTGGGGACTTGGCGTCCTTCAAAACAAACTCCCAAAAGGGGTTTCACAAGGCTATGTTATACCGAAACCTCGTGGTCTAGCAAATCTTTGGGCTGTGACATTCCTTGAAGTCACACTACACTGAGGAAAAACAGAAAACTGCGAGGGCTATTAAAAAAGCTATTCATCTTAGAAAATATTTAAGTCTGACAGGTTAGGGTTGCACAGGTTCGATTTTCTGCTGTGTTCATTTTGACAAAAGTATTTATTCTTACTTACAAAACGAAATTTGGGGGGTGAAAGTGTTACCCAATATTGATTGTTCAACACTGAAAAATACTACAGCCTGAGCTGAGCTTTTGAGGCTGATAATAATAGATACTTTTGCTTTTATGCAAGCAAATAACATTAACATTGTGATACAGTATGTCTGAGTACAGATTACTGTCATCTTTACAATCATAGATCACAGTATGTGTGCTGTAAGATAACAGGAATTTCAATAAACTTCAACAACAACCACGGCTTGAGGCTAAAGCCAATGTGGACGAATCTTTAAGTGCAATACCACCGATGGCCACTAGATGCCGACTCCAATTGACTCCCATTCAAAAAGCGTCAACATCTCTCTAGAAATACTAAGCCAATAATCTTTTCATTTAATTATATTCTCAATCGCTGCATTCAGTCCCTCTAATAAGTGTGCTGGTGGTCATTTCGGACATTATCGCTCCGTTAGTGGGGCGCGTTTCTAGAGCAGGAAACGCAACACCCTGCACTCCATATTGGGAAGGTACTGGCGCCAAACGGAAAGCAACAACTTTTGGCTTTAAACTGGCTCCAGTGCAAACCAATGGGCGGCATCACACCTTACCACGTCCATCTTTATATACAGTCTATGGCGATAACCTGATTTAAACCAATAATATACATTTCTTTAATCGTAGGATAACTAAATCAGCTTTAAAAATTTCAGTGCATTAATCACCAATTTCGTGAAGAGGTTCTGATTCACTTACAGTCAGATTTTAAGCTCTAGTTTGTAGAGTGTAGTAACGGGTCCTGTCAAGTGTCTTTATTGCTCAAGTCTTCATTTGACCGCTGTTTCTCAATGCGAATACAATTTTCTGTTTTTTGGCAAAAGTTGACTTATGAAACTCTTGATCTCATAATATTACATAACTTTCAGTGTTTAATTCTTCCCTGGATACATAAAAAAAACACGTGTGCAGTTGTACGTAAAATAATTTTGTTTTGAGTTTGTTTTTGAGTTTTTAATAGTGAAAGCGTACACTATGATGATTTTATGTGGAATTGAGTAACGTTCCATGAGATGAGTGTGTTTTTGAATAAACATGCTTTAATGCCTGTTAGTAAAATATAATTTGACATCTATTTTATTTGGAAATCTTGTTTTATAGCTGTTGTGCAGTAAATATTGCTTATTGGAAACCAAACTAAACAAAGCTTTGCCACTAAATATCTCATTACATAAAGTAAACAGGGAGATAAATCAGTCTTGGAGAATCAGCTGCAAGAAATGCTGGGGGAAGAATAGAAATTCAAGCGGATTATGTGTCGAGTACCCATTTAAAGAAGTGCTTTTAGCCTTTAAAAGATCGATTTCGAAATAACTTCTACGTCTATATGATCCCATTTCTCCCTCATCCTTATAGACTAATTTCTTGTACTGTCAACGTCTACATCTTTTACCCATTCTTGTATTTCCATGAACCAATGCCCCCAAATGTCCTTACTTCCCCTACCTTTCCTCTCTAACCTTGCTCAGGTTACTGGGTGGCCGAAGCATCCACGCTCCCAGGAGAGACCCAGCAGTCTGAGTTCTCCTGTCCAGAGACAGAGCTCCCTGGAGGGGATAGAGAGGATCACAGCTGCTGGGATTGAGGGGGCGGAGAGTGGCTATCTTAGCCATTGTTTGAGGTTTCCTGCTGGATTTGTTTTTGGTACATGTTGGCCTATCATACAAAGGCTTGGAAGCAGAAGCACAAGCTGACAAATGATAACAACTAAGACAATAGCTAGACAAGGAGCCTGGACCAAATAACTCCCAAGTAATATCCCAGTTTGTAGGTGATCCTCCTTTATAACTCAAACTTTACTGCATTTGTTGGTTTTAACAGTCTGTATCGGCCACCCACAAGTAGCAACAAATGAGGTGCAAACTCCAGATCCTGCAGTGGTGTTTTTCTGAGATGTACTCTTTAAATGGCTTTGTACCAGCACAAAAGTGAAATTGTGATCAAAGATATTGACTGACTCTTGATCGCTCCTAAGATTCAGAGTGTCACTGGGGAGTAAGCCAGGATTGCTTCTTGGCAGGGAGGAAAAAACGAGAGGTGAACAATTGAATGAGTATCAATACTGGCCAGACACACACACACACACACATATATATATATATAAAAAAACGCCCTATTACTCTAATCACCATCCCAAGCCTTTTAACAAATATGGCAGCTGAGGCAAAGAAGAGATATTAAAACTTAATTCACCTGCTATTTACTCTGAATGTTAAATTCCCACATTTGATTTGAAAGCATGCGCTGAATATATTACCAGGAACAGCAGAATAAAATGAGCTGCATTTAAAACGGCTGCATTTTGCTGACATTCAGACCGACTTACAATAGATGCAACAGCAGACTAGGTATAAATATTACAGTACTGATTAACATTCAGTTGGTGACCAGAGGCTGGCAGGAGATGCAGATGCGCTTCTTAATTTAACCTGAACTACATGTTTTTGCAGTTTGTTCATGTGAGATATCATGCTGTCCTACATATTTGGCTGTGTTCACTGCCAATGAACTAGTGAAATGGCAAAAAAGCAATAAATCTGTTCTGCTAACACTCATGCTATCAATATCCATTTATCTATAACCCAAAACCTGCTTAGTGAGAGTCTATGTATCCATGTTGTCTTTGGTGAGTTAGCTGCCATTTAAATGTCTTGTGAGGTGTTCATGGAATTAGAGCTGAAATTTTAAACATTGAAGGTAAAAACTAAGGTTTCCGTTTCTAACTCCTCCTTTCCTTACCTTTCCTAATTCCTTCTTTGCCTCCTTTTTTCCCTTCAGTACTTCTCCTTTCCTTCTTCTTTCTCAAATACCTATTATTTTGTATTGTAATTCTGTAAAAATATCAGTTTGTTCCATTGATTTTCATTCTTATCAGTGCAGAAAAGCCTCTGAAAGGAAGACACAGAGTAACGAGACAGAAAAACCCAGATAAATGAAATTAGTTTAGGCTTAGCAGCTCTTTAAGGCAGGGTGACCCAAGAAAATAAAATTTCAGGGGTAGAACATCATATCAGACTGACAGGCCGATATGAAATATTTAAAGTGACGAATGTCAGCTCCCTGAGTCAGCTATTCGAATGCTTATACCCATTGTAACATCAACAATTCTGCGGTAGGCATTAAAATTGAATTACCTGGCATACAGCCTTTCAAAAGTCTTATGCATCCGTCGCTTCAGCTCCTGTCCACAAAGCTGTCTGACGTGCGTGTTGCATGTTCTTTACTATCTGAGCTTTCGTTAAGAGATTGTACGAGTCTCCAGAGTGCCGGGCCGAGCTGGAACCGGTCAGCGTGTTGATCTGAAAAGGAATGTACAGTCTATTGACCCCAATTCTGTGGGTCTGTGGTTTCTAATTTTACGGCCAGATTTCTCTCAGCTCTGACTATAATGGATGGGACGGCCATGAGGGAGCAGGGACACCTGGCTGCCGAGCCTCAGTCAGCACCGCTGTCCTGACAGGCCTGATGAATGCGGGCTGATGAGTACACACTCGCTCTACTACAGCCTGGAGCCTCACTCTGTCTGTGGGCGACCAGAAATGCAGCGCAGTAATGTACTGCAAGTGTGCTTCTATTAGGGTTTTACAGTTACTCTAGGCTATATGATATTGGTAGTTTCCACAATTAATAATAACTGAATGGCAACATATTAACACTAAAACATTTTAAATTTCCGTTGTGCTTGAATTATTAGTCATTTTAAAGCTCTAATATACTTGACACAGGGTATTGCTCTATGTTATTTATCCATGTAGCACCATTCACATTTTATAACCTCAGCTTGACAATGTGAAAAAACACAATGTAATTACAGATCCTAATATTGTTTCTGTTCTGTATTGCAATATTATTTCATCATTCAGAGTGCAGATAGTTTATCCAAAAAAAAAAAAAATAACAGAAACATGACTGCATGTTTGGCTCAACAGCTGACAAAGATTACATGAGTCTATAAAGAATTAAAAATGATGAAAACACAATACAATCAAGCTACATTAATATAAAATAAACCCTTCATTTCCTATTATAACATACAGTGAAGGCATACTGGTTGTGATCTCTGCACACTCGGCTTGTTATGTTGCAGATATTAAGAATTAGCACAAGTGTTGCAGTCATTATGAAGTCATTTAAGGTGAGATATCAACATCAACAAGTTTCAGTGTGACAGTGACAACTCAAGAGATAAATCAACTTACACATCTTAGGAATACCTCTAAACCACTTCCTGCTACTCTGCAGTGACCTACTTAGCGTGATTTGGTTTGTCAAAAACGGGAATTTCCACAGCTTGAGCAAATATTTATCATACAGTCCTCTGATGAACCGATGTCTCTTTGACCTGCATGTGAGGTCTCGGCTTATGTAAGTGCCTTATGATTGAAGTCTGTCTAATTCACCTATACCACCTACGTATCATCTAATTCTGTCCAATTCTCTACATTACTATTTTAACATGCACTCATGTGTGGGTGGGTGAGTTTAGACGCTTCTTTCGTGTGCCAAAAACACAATGATCTCACACCCAACTCTTCCTCTTTTCAGAGGAAGTTTAGATTAATGCAATAAACAAGTACCCGACAAAAGGAAGCGTTACGTAACGTCGACACAAGTGATCTCGACTACACAAAAGACGAAATGCTCCCCCCCCCCCCGTTTTAATGGAAATCAAAAGGAATGTGGTGAAGGCAGGGTGTGTCCGCTTTCAAGTGCGTTTTGAAAGCCGTGTGTGTGTGTGTGTGTGTGCGTGTTCGAGAAGAATTATGTGCTAGTATTTGCATGTAGGAGAGTCAGTACACAATGTTATTCACCTGCGTTTACACAGGCATGCACCGTTTCAGCAGCTTTTGGTGCTCGATGGAATCAGAAATGCTCAATTTGCAGAATTGAAGATGCTTTTTGGGTTAATCGTTAAATAAAAGTGAGACTAAATGGATCAAAACTTGACTTACTTAACTTAATTTAGAGAGTAATCTAAAGATCACATTATAGTAAGCATGTCCTAGAAACTACTGCAAATACTACAGGGATCATAAATTTTACGTTATATAAAATAATAATACATTCCAGCAAAGCAACACACTGTGATTGAACTTGGCTTCATAAAATATGCAGCTCTATACTCACCATAGTAAATAACAAAATGGCATCAGTCCATCTCAACATCGTTCTATATTTTCATGTAAGGATGTACTGTTGTATCGAGGAGGAGGATCAATATAAATGCAAACTACAACAGTTTATCTAAAGAACAGAGTGCACTTCTAAAACTACAACTCTCTCTGAATAAAATCCATCCTCTCCCTTTCAAAAAGCTGCACTGTCACATATAAAGCGAGACGTTTTGCTGACAAGGGATTTGATCATGCAAAACAGTACAATGTCTGATCTAAATCGCATTTAATAAAACCCAAAAAAGTTCACCCAAACATGGCTGATATTGCTCGAATTTTAATTTCCAAAACCGTTTGAAAGTCTGCAGATCCGTAGAGGGATTTGTGTTATTCTTCCAGCTTTCAACCCTGGTTTTTTTTTTTTTTTTTTACTAAGTTAATTTATTTGATTATTCATTTGCCGCTATCCTCGTCCCCCATCTTGCTTGCGACTCACACTGAGCTAATTAAATTCTCTGCACTCCGCTGCTATTTTGATTATTCTGCTCCGTGTGTCCGACGTGGACGTCCTCGGTAACTGTTTGTACCCCCGTACGCGTCGGTCACCCTCCCGCCCCGCAACTGTTGATCCTGATGCTGATACGGACATGAATAAATAATACAAATGTGTATGTTTGTATTTATGAATGCGTGGGCAAGACAGAGTTGAGTAATAACATAACTTATTGATGCAGCCTCCATTGACTGCCCTGGAGGGCTTTTGTTTCTGTGAATATGTGTGTGTGTGTGTTTGTGTGTGTTTGTGTGTGTGTGTGTGTGTGTGTGTGCAAGCCTCCCACCTCGTTGCCGTACATCATGAGGTGGTGGGTGGTGATAAGGGCTTTGAAGACCACCACCCAGCTGGAGTTGGCCGTGCGCTCGAAGAGCGTGTCCGCCAGCTGGGGAATGTTCACGTTCATCTCATTAGTGCAGTGGATCAGATCTGCCAGACACAAAAAATAAATAAATAAATAAAAAAACAAGGACACACAAAGAGCCGTGTTACTCAACAACACAAAACAAAGCACAGTTACGAGAAAAAAAAAAAAAAAGCTTTTAAAAAGTTTTGATAACCCTGATAGACAACGACAAATTGATTTTCACACATAGACAGAAACATGCAGACGGCACAGGAATACCAAGGACGGACAAACACGGCGCGCTCGCTTGGGTTGAATTCTTAAGTGAACAAAGTGTGAAGGACAGGTGCTCGCTGCACAACTTTCTTTCTGACCTTCTCTTACTACTCTCCTGACTTTCACTCCGCCGCGCCGTCTCCTTCCTTCTTTTCTGTTCTCCGGAGACATGTTAGCAAAAGTTCAGGTGTCATTCATTCAACTGAACCTGGAAGAAAAAATTGAACCTTCCAGCTCAAGAATGTCAAGTTACACGACGTGCAGCCACAAAAACTAACAGATAGATGCTGTTATGTTGTTGTGATATACATAAGCACAGAACTTCTGGGTTTGAATCTGGAAAAAACCTTTTATCTGTCATTTGGATCATTTTAATCACAGATTTTTCTTGTTTTTTTGTACTAATCTTTATTATATTTACTGTCTGCTATGTTTGGTATAAACTAATGTGCCAATTTGTGCCATCAGACTGTTAAAAGAAGGATGAGTGTTTAATGTATTACCATAGTTTTACTTTCACAGCTTCTTTGGAGTGGTTCTCAGTAGTAGTGGTTTAAGTAGTCTTAATCATTTTGTGCTGAGAAGTTACATATTAATAAAGTTTGTTCTACTCTTTTTTGCCCCCCATACACACACACACACACAAGCAGATATACATTGTGCACGTGCAATGCTAAATACTGTACAATGAAGCACAGTAATGCAAAGTAAAAAACAGTTCACTGCCATCGAGACCATTAAAAGTCTCTCTCTCTCTCTCTATATATATATATATACACACACACACATATACATAAGTTTATATAGCATTTTAGCATATTTGACAGCCTTAGCATTCATTCTCAATGTTACACAGTTTTTTGATTTAAAAAAACCATGTAAGCAGAAGGAGAGAAAAGTCATTTAAGTGACAGAACAAACAGAGCAGCTGGGGAAGCTTTTACAGAGCTGTCTTGGGTTTACCACCCAGTTCTTATATGTATTATACTCAGATGCTCAAAACAAGAGTGCAAACGTGTTTCCCATTTCTGTTTTTTTTTTTAAAGAAAAAAAAAAAAACAGCCTAAATATGCAGACTTTGTCTATTTGCACTTTATGAATCAGAGGGTTTCCCATTAAAATACCCATTTCAGAGGAGAAAGAATTTCTATTTCTTTTACACAAAGAGAGCGAAGCCCGAGAGGTTATTATCGAACTATGTATCAATGTTGGACCGATACATAAACGCCTATTTAATTTGGAACCAGTCAACTTTATTCCGGAGGTGCCTGATCTGATCTGATCTGATCTGATCAGATAGCAACAGCTTAGCCTCACTGCTCTTCACTCTTACCTCTTTAGTGGAGATTGATTTGAACTGGTTCTTGCTCGGGTCCCCGAGCTTATTATTATATAAAAGATTCAGATTCTTCACTCACAATATGTAACACACACAGTGATCCTCTCAAGCACAAACATCAATACACACACACACACACACACACACAGCTATATTGATCATTCACATCAGATATCAGTTGTTTTTTTTTAATGTTTGTTTCATTTCTCCGGCGTCTTCCACCCCTTTCATTCCTTCGCCTTTACTTCCAACCCGGCTCTCTCTCTCTCTCTCTCTTTTTCTCTCCATCCACCTCCTCTCCTCGTCCTTTGTTCTTCTCCACAGGACATTATGAGCTGCCGGCTCTCACACCTGGTAACTACGGAAACAGCTTCTCATTAGACTACTGGAGGACTGTAGCAGGGAGAGTCCCGTCGGGAGACTTCATCATCATAATCAGGTGCGCACGCACGTACGGGCACGCGCAGGTGCACACGCACACACACACACACACACTCATCCAATAAAGCCAATCCTTACTCTTTCCTTCACTCACTTAACGCATTATCTCCCTCAAGCACTTGCCCACACAGACAGTAACAAAACACAGTAGACTTCCAGTCCAGCAATATTCTCAGTCATTCACCCAAAATGGCAACTCCCCACTTCTCCCCTAACACACACACACACACACAAACACACTAGACAGTGGGGTATTTATTCAATACAAATGAGGGTAGAGTAATGTAATACAATGGTACATTACAGCACAATACATCCATTTAGCTGCATTTAGTGGTGTGAATGACAGCCAACCAGAACAACATTTACCGGGTGACTGAGTGTGTCTGAATTGCCGTTTTCGACACATAGAGTGGCAGGAGGATAAATCACAAGATTTCATGCCTGTTGGAAAATGTTCCAGCCTCATGAATGCATCAGCATGTTGAATGAGCCTTTTCAACACCCAGCCTTGCTCTGAGTGTTATTTCTCTTAGCTTCACCTCGTCTTTCTGTCTCTCTGCAGCTCTTTTACCCTCCTATTGCATCGCTGCATGATACTACCAACGCTGATGAGAAACAATTAATATCTCTGAACTGGAAACGGGCGTTAAGAGCGACTGGTGGCTTTGTTAATTAATTAGTTGCCTCTGCAAATGCCACACTACTCTTCTATTTTCTGTCCAATCAATCTCTTTTATTTCTACTGCCACCTTTTCCTCTCCATCTCTCCTCTGCCATGTCCATCTTGCCTTCTTTTTTTTTTTTTTTTTTTTAACAGAGCTCATGTTTTTTCATTAGGTCTGGAGTGGTGTGAGAGAGAGAACTAAGAGAAGGACTGATTAGGTCTGTAGGGACACTTATGCACGAGTGTGTATGTGTGCGAGTGATAATGTAAAGAGGGTACATGTGCTGACTTAATCAGGCGGAGTGGAAAGCATTAGATGCCACTGATCCCAGAGCAGAGAGAGTGAGAGAGAGAGAGAAAAGGAAGGGAGAGGCGATTCAGGCAAATATACGGCAAAAAAAAAGGAGGGTAAGGGGGGAAAAAACGAAGGAGACGGAAAGAGAACAGAGAGGAGAGGGAGCGAAAGAGAGAGGAACGAGGAAGAAGAAGAGTCAAATAGGAAAGTAAAAAAACAGAGAAAACATGATAAAAATAGAGAGGAAGACGCAGAAAAAGAGATGAGACATGAGTGCCTCTTCATCCAGACAATTTGCAGGAATCCACACACAGCACAACAAGCCTCCCCTTTTCTTTTCTGACGTGATCAGCAGCAGAAACAGGTCTGGGGGATTTTTTTTTTCTTTTCTTTTCTTGCAAACCCTGAGCAATTATCCTGACCACAAATGGAAAAATACACAAGATTCAGCCTGACAATCCTCAACAGCGAGGCTCTGCCCGACACCTCGCCATCCTGTGAGCAATTACCTGCACAACAGCTGCACGAAGAATCTGACCCGGCAAACTGGCGCCGACACATTACAAGACGGTTAAACAACAGAGGACTGAAGCGCTCGGTGTAGGCGAAAACGTTACACGGTGTCATTTTTGAGCGGTTACGCGTGTCAGGCTATAGGTTAATATGCATACAGACTCTGCTAATGGCTTGACAATTATGTGTTCATAACATCATGTATTCTTTTTGAATGGATAGAGTAACGGTGTAAAACCAACTCCTACATGGGAGTGTTGCATTATGCGTTGTTTGTAGCCTTAATGTTGCTAAGCTAGCAAGTGTCTTAAAGTCTCAAGTTTATAGTGAGGTGTTATAGTGTTTCCTTAGTCCAGTTTAACGTGCAGGAGTTTCTGAAGGATCGTGTGACGTGTTGTTCTGCAACGGAGGAAACAAACTCATGACAAGTGAAAACAAGTCCAAAGCATCTTCCGACATCTCTGCTGCAGAAACGGAATATGTCAAGCTGCCAAATACCGCTGTCACAGATCATAAGGAGCTCAAAAAGACAAAACAGGGAGACTTATAAATGCTAACTGCAGGAGAAAATAATTTTTGACAGCTTCCGAGAGCCTGTTGGGAGAGTGTGTGAGTATGTGATTATACTATGATGTAAGTTATATTCAAAAAGACAGGTTATTTTTCCCAAAACAGCCGTTGGAAGCTAAAAGTCAAGCTAGCTCTGACCACCTAAACAAAAGCTACGTCACAGCTTTTCTTAAAAATGAACAGGTTAGTTACCAGTTAATGGGTGCTGGTCTGTCGAAAGCAAAATTAACCAAAACTGACATCCCTATTCCTCTATTTCATATCTTATTTTGTCAACATATTTGCTGTTTGTAGTTTATGCAACAGATCACCATTAGTTACCATGTCTGAAAAAGGAGGAGAGAAGGGTGTGTTCGAGACGTTATAGGTTCAAACTGTAAGAAAGATAACACCCTGGTCCAAAAAAGGAGGCTGTGGCTGATTATTAAACCTTATAAAAACACATTAGCAATGTGAACTTAAACACCTGAAACTGAAACTCACATACACACACACACACACACATACGTGGAGGACTGACATCTGAGTAAATGTGATCTCATTTCTAACAGTGGCTTATTCTGTTCCTCTCTGATCTGAGGCCCATTGTTATTGGTCATCTGTTGACCTTTGTGGCCCCTTCATAGAACCACAATAGACCAGAGACTTCCTGGTACCGAGGGACCAGTGCGAGAGCTGAAGAAACCAGACTCAGGATGTGATGAGGAAGTGTGTGGCAGTGTGTACTGGGGACACTTCCACTCAATAAACCGAGAGATATATTCAGTTTATGTTGTCAGACATGCCTTCAAGCATCTACAAACTTGTACTGGAGATGTATTGCTGTTTGTGTGGGTTTGTGAGAGAGTGTGTGTGTGTGTGTGTGTGAGAGACAGGTAGACAGAAAAGAGAGAAAGCAGGTGGTCAGATCAAGCAGAGGAAGAAGGGCAGGAGGAGGAGACAGACATCACATATGGCCCAGCTGGCTACCTTCAATCTGTGCTCTCCACTCTTCTCTTCATCCACCTTTAAGTCCCCCATATCCACCCGCTCCCAGGCAATACTCAAACACTAACGCATGAACATACAAGCTCCTGTTTCTCTATCCACTTTCATCTCCTTCTTGCTCTCTTCTAATCTGCAGAAAAACTTGTCTCCTGTCCCCGACTCTCTTTGTCTGTCAGGTGCATCGTCTAAGAAAATACAACTCTAATTGATCTTTCTTTCTGTTTTCATCCAGCTCTAGTGTTACTAATATAACATGTTGACTAATTAACTGTTCCTCCTACGCATCTTTTGTCTTTGTGGTTGTCATGTTACCCTCTTCCTCTGCTCTCTCGCTGTTATACTTAATCCATTTCAGCCACACATGATCAACTGGCATGCTGAAAGATGACACAATGGTGCCAGAAATGGCTTAAAGAATCCCCCACAATCCACAAAGGGCATCTATCATGGAATATTTAAAATGCTAAATATTAACTGCAGTTCCCTCTGCAAGCAAAACCACAAAAACACAATATTCCTATTGGTAAAAAATACTGTAGTACTTTTAATGGATTCTTTCCCAATCGAAGCGCCTTTATTCTGCTGCTAATTTGACAGGTTAAGTGTACAGATGTGGATGATTGATTAAACAGTGATCAAGAATATATTGATCAACGATGCATGGAGATGGTGCAACATTACTTCTGCAACTCCATGGTACCATTTCTCTAACTTGTTTGTTTTAGGTGCCATGCATCTGTGTTCTCACCATATTTATGTTCTTGAAATGATGCAATTTGTTGTGTAAAACTATAATATTCAAGCAGAAGCTGCAATTTAATATAATAATAATAATAATAATAGTAAAAAAAAACCCCACAAGGAATTATGGCACGCAACTTTACTGTTTTTGTTCACCATCACCGCTCTCATCGGCATTGTCTTCAGACTCAGCAGACAGCTGTTTTCCGCAACAACTATAACAACTATACCTCAAATGTAAGTCAAAGTTAGCAATTAGCTGGTAAACCTAATTGAGCATTTAGCAGCAAAGAGCCAGATATTTCCCTTAAGAGTTGGAGGAGACCAAAAACAGAGCTAAAAGAAGAGTAAATATTGGACTTTTATTCATCAGGTAGACAAAAACACGACTCTTAATGAATGATAATGTTGCTTCATATCTTCTGGGTGTGTAAATAGCTAACTATTTGCTAACAAGCCTGCCACAACAACATAAAACATTGATATGTGTAGTGTTTGTTCCCAAGAGGCCAAAAAATGTTTCAAACACCTAATTTTCCTAGTTGTGCTGCTGCAAAAAGCCCATGTCAATTGTCTAAATAAAGCTTTACAAGCTTTATTTATTATTATGCACTTGTTTTTTTTTTATTATTTGTTGTATTAAACCCTGCTTATTTGATAATTATTTACCACTAACACAGCTTCCACTTAATTAGGAAACTGTTTAAATCAAGTGACACAGTGACAGAATATAAAGTTCAAAAATGCTAGTTTAAAAATCGTCCTGATGTCTGCAATAAAAATAAATTGAAAAGGGTGTTAAAATTGCTTTAAAAGCTGTTATCCGTTGGCTGCATATTACTATGAGTAGTCTTCACATTGAGTTCCTACCAAGATTTGGAGAGTGTGATCTACTTCAATTAATTAAACAAGCCCCCTGTCGGGAAAAAAAAATCTGGGTGGATTAACCCTTAATAACAGACCTACAATGAGCTTCTTAATCCTATCTTGACATCTTTTAAAACCTTGGTCGGGCCTGCAGGGACATCAGTGCCTTGCTTTGTGTGCTTGACACAGTTCAGTCCCTCCACAGCCCCTTCAGAGACCACCAAGGGAAGGTCAGGTTCACATAGCTGGAATTCCTAAAAGAGGGATATGTAGGGAATCTTTCTGGATAAACCGACATTGACGACCTTGGGCGTCAACTGAGACTATTATGTAAAGAAGACAATATTTTCACACGTTCATTGTCAAAATACTTTTTAAGGGACACGTGACTTCTGATGTAATTACTGAATGCTGCAGGGTCTTTCTGAAAACAATGCTGTCCTACCAGCCTCTAATAAATTACTACAAGATTTGTTATTCATTTAGTTGCCCACTTTACCTGACTGCAATGCCCAACGAGTGATTTTACCACTAAAAGTAGAGCCGAGTCTCACAGGGCCTGAAATTAACATCCGGCAAGCGCCAAATGCAGGTAGATCTTCTGTTTTGCAAGTAAATCTCAGAGGGCTATCCTCCACGCTGGCAGGTAAATGTTTCTACCAAAACAGTGATGTAATAAAATATCTGGCATGATGGCTCAGAGGATATTACTCATGTTTGTCCATGTACAGTATGCACCATATGTACGCGTCTAAAGAGTGCCGAAACTGTAGGAGCACTTGAAACAGTCTGAGGCAAAGGAGCACCAGCCACAGACCATCTTGAGCGCTCCTAGGTTCGGCAAACAGAAAACCTACCGGCAACTGGTGCTTGACAATACCTTATTATCTCAATTAAATGTACTGCAACAAATGTATATGTGACACAAAAAGGCAACATATTATTTTGGCTGGTAAAACATATGCTTGGCTGGGGGATTTTTTCATCTACCAGTCCCCTTGGCAGGTGAGTCAGAAAGTTAATTTCAGACATTGAGTTTCACATCGACAAACCACAGACATTCACACTTTACACAATCATCCGAAATAGGGCAAAGAACACAACGTGTGAGGACTTAAGTATGTCTGACTATTAGTTGTACTTAGTCACAGGAATTTACATGCAACAAGACAGAGGTCATCCTTGTTGCTCTGAAGTGGATGTGGTTGATGACTTGCATGGATTCCTGTTATCTGGACACGTTACAGGTTCATATTACGGGCTCATTTGTTATTTCATGACTAGGGATGGGTTCAGAAAGCCACTTCCATTTTAGATCTCGTTCGCAGTCAGCAAAATACCCAAAATGGGTGAAGCTAAGATCTAAAGAATCTCTTATCGAAGCTATCGAAAATATATACTGTTGGTGACGGCTTCTTATTTGTAGCAGACTATTGCGGTCGCACAATTCAATTCAATTCCCTTTAATGACAACACAGCTAAGCTTGTGGACTTGTTGAAAGGTAGACCTAATAAGAGTCGATAAAGGATTCGAAAAGATTCAGATTCGATAAGCGGTTTCGATACTGGATTCAAACTCGATAAAATACTAGCAAACTGCATCCTCATTCATAACTGTAGCCTTTTTCAAACCTGACTGAATTTGAGGATTTGGGACCAAATGATGCAGCCTGGGAACAACATTCAGTTTGGCCAAAAGCAACTTGCAGCTGGAGAAAATTCCTCACAACAAATATTCTCACGTCAAACCACAGAGTCTGATTATCAGGAATGTGTGGTCATATGTGCAGTGTATCGACAAAGAACAGACTTATTTGATATCTATTTTGTCCAATTACTTTCCAAAAGAACAGGAAAACATCTAATATATCCTGATTTGTGAAGGATTCCTGTATCATTTCTTTGTGCAAGCAAATAAAATTCTTTACTGATCTCAAGGGAATTTTCTCTTTCTGATTCTGTCTCTTAAAAAGGAGGTCAGAGGTCAACTGCATTATGGAACAGCACATCTAGTGCTGGTAGCGAATCAATGTCTTGCCCAAGGACACATCCAAAGGGTGGATATTTGCTAACAGTTAGGCCTGAGTGTTAGTCATCCAGTTGACGAAGGATATCTACTCCGCCACCTTGCGGTTCCAATCACTCCACAGGGAATTGAGATTATCAAGGTTTAATAACACTAGTAACCGAACAAAGGTACAGCCGCAGAGTTGACTGACCTTCATTCAAAGTCTACACAGGTACTGAGTAACGAGGGGGGACGTACACACGAACAGACAGCACACAGATGAAAAGCCAGACGCAGAAGGCATCGGGAGGAGTGCGGCCCCAATCTGTTAAAGATTAACACTCCGTAGTATCAGCACCTTGTCTGGCATGTACTAGTAATCTCTTTCTCTCCTCTGTCAGTCTCTGTGTTAGGGACTGCAGAAAGGGTTTGCCTCAAAAGAGGATTCCCCATCCAACCCCTCCCTCCCCTCTTTCTTCCCTCCTCAAATCCTCCTGATAGGAAGAAGAATAGAGAAGTGTGAAGAATTGTAAGAGAATTGTAAGCCAGCTAAATTTGAAATCTTTTCCTTTCCATTTTGACCTTCCGTACATACTAAGCCGGCATTTTCTTTTCAAACCCCTGACAGTGCTTTGCGTAAATGTTTTCAAAAGTGGATGAATGTGAACACACTCGTTTTGTTTGGTATCGTGGAGAGAGGACACAAATCTTTGCCTGATTTTCCGTCACATCCAATTGCTTCTATCATCGCTCACTTCACTTTGCTGCCTATATACCTGCATTTATTTACAATTTTATGTTGTCAGACAACTTATAAAGCATTAAAAGAGTGATATAGTTATCTGACTGTCTCAATCCAGCAGCACAGGAGTTACTGTTCACCTTGGTTAACAGGCAGCATTTATAAGCTGCAATCAAATCACAATTTTATTCTCATTCGGATGTCTGAGTACAGAAGCAGAAAAATGTCAATGACAACAACTAAACTGTGTCTCTAGCTATGTTAAAACAGAAAATATGTTATCATGGAGCGAAGGAGGTGACAGAATTAACTTGGATTATGCCCGTCTGTCTACTGAAAGAGGATAATGAAGAGGGGGTTTAGGTGTTTTTTTTTACAAAGATGTAAGAACCCTTATTGTCATCTCATCACAGTTACATTTATACTTTTCAGTTCAAATGCCTCAGATGATGGCATGAAATTGTGATTCCCAGGGCATTGGTAAGAAGTAGCATGATACAAGGTAAGTATTTAAACTTATGAAGAATTAAAAGTTAAGGTTTAAAATATAGAAATGAAAGGTTGAGTTGGTGCAAGCAGTTGAAACTGTAGCAGCGTTCATGAACACGGATTGTGCAAAAGATATACATTTGGCTAATATACTACAATACAGAAATACAGAATATACATATTTCAATACTTCCTTTCTTGGAGAAGCTTTTTTGAAAATTACCCGAAAATGTGGACGGATGAAAAGAAAAGTTTGAACTGAAGTCTTTGTGACAACCCTCCTTGATGAGGACTGATTATACTTAAAGCAGAAGAGAGCAGGAGGACTGTAAGGATGTAGATCAGTATCAGCACCAATAACAATCCAAAGACCTTATAACTCTGAATGGATATCTGACAGATGTGCTGATTGCATAGACGGGATAGTATGACATTTGGGAAATGCTCTTTCTTACTGAGAGTGAGATCAGAAGGTCGATACCACTCTCGTAATTTGTTCATTAAATATGAAGATACAGCCAGGAGACAGTTAGCTTAGCTTAGATTAACATCAAGTCTGGAACTCTTGGCAAGAAAGCCAATAAATGTATTTCCTCCAAAATGTTAAACTACTCATTTAACTATAGTGAAGGCAAGTTAAGTCGATTTTATCTATGTAGCCCAATATCACTGTTTAAACTACTGTTTGTTAGTTGCTGTTATTAATTAAATGACAATGCAACTTAATAAACATTCAACATCATTAAAATATGCATTAAAATTAGCCAAATTCACTTAAAGTTAAGAAGTGATGTGTGCTTACTATAGCCTTACTGATACAGGGTTTTTGATGCCAATATCAATATCAATATTTGAGAGTTTCAAGAAATCATGTAGTGGCTGATATAAATTTTCTTTATACAACCCTTATCATTAATTAACATTCTTGATACGGTTCCCTCAAATTAGTGTTGTTAACAATTGCCACCAAGAGATGTACTGGGCAGGAAATTTTACAGTTAGAAAAATTTACTTATCACTTCTCTCAAGTGGACGAATTATTGAATAGTGACACTTAAGGCTGCAACAATTGTTTTCATTATCAATTAATCTGCCAATTATTTTTTCAATTAATTGATTAACCATTTGCTCATTAAAAATTCAGAAAATAGTAAAAAAAATGTCCATCACACAGTCAAAAAAAGTAAATTTTTCTTAAAAACAATGAATTAAACAATTATTCGATCATCAAAAATAGTTGTCAATTCATTTTGTCGACAGACTAATTGATTAGTAAATCGACTAATTGTTGCAGCTCTAGTGATGCTGTTTCAAAACATATCTTTGGCATTTCTAAACTTAGATTTATTGACATTTATCAGTTGACATATGTAATGCAATATGCTAATTGAAAAAAAAAGCACTGTTGTCAGATTACTGCTTGGCATCTGCTAAAACCCCGGAGTATAGGTATCAGAATCTGTATCTGAAGATAAAAGGTAGGATCAGTGCAACAGTTAGGTAGGAGGACAAGGAGGGAAGAGAGAAGGATGGGAGGGATGATGAAAAATGACGTAAGGAAGAAGGAGAAATAGATGGAGGGAAAGAAAGAATTAAGAAGATAGTAGAAAAGGCAGAGAGGGTAGAAAGGCAGAGTGTCACCAGGAGTTGGTCTATTAATAGAAAGCTTTGGCTCTATAGCTTTAATTCTCCCCTTGAGGTCTTAAATACGAGCGGTTTCTCCTTTCTTTTGTGTCCCTGTCTCTCTAGGGCTGAATTCACACCAAATCAAGCGTTAGGGTAAAAAACCAGTCCACCTATTCATTTGAATGGGGGTAGTGCGTTTAGGCCGGAGGGGGTGGGGGCCACAGTGGCACCACACCGGCCTGCGGTGAGAAAGTTGAACCAGAATCAACTTTTGGAGAAACGTAACCCGACGTCACGCTGCAGTGGCCAATCACAGTTGGTGATCAGACTGTTCAGAGCTGTACAACCTGCCATGAGGGAGGACAAAGACGTCACCAGGAGGAGGGGAGGACATTTCCCATCGTTTGATAACGTTAAAAGTAAAGTGAAGCTTTGCTGTCAGCTTCCCGAAAAAGGAGAGAGAGAGAGAGAGAGAGAGAGAGAGCCAGCGAGCTGAGAGCACCAGCGATTGAGAGAGAGGAAGAGAGCAGCGTCGGTCGGGCAAGCTAGAGAGTGAATGGAAGCAGTGGTAGTGAGAAAGCTGGTGAATGAGAGAAATAAAAAACATTATTTCCTGATTGTTTCACGGCTGTTACAAATAAACACACCCACACCCCCCCCGCACAACCCTGCAGAGATGCGGTGCAACGCCTGCTTTGGTGTGAATACGGCCTTAGTCACACACACACACATACACAGAGAGAAAGACAGACATAAACTCCCTCTCCTTTCCCAACTGCACTGTTTTCATTGGGGATTCAGGACTGAAGTCTCTGTGCGAACATCTTGGGGAGGGGGGGGGAGGGGGGGGCGGGGAACGTCTGCCAGTGTCTTGTCAGAAAAAGAGAGTGACACCAGCACAGAGAGAGAGAGGCAGGCAGACAGACGAACATGCACACAGGTAGAGTACAGGAAGAAAAACAAGCAGTTGAACCCAGCCAAAGGCTCCCGAGAGAACACGGCTAAAAATAACCCGACATCAGAATGGGACGGGAACAGAAGCACTGAATGTTCCCAAACACACGCACGCTAACAAACACACACACACACACACACACACAGATAGACAAAGCCTGTTTCAAACCATGTACTATCATTACTTAATACACCAAATGTGATGTAAAATGAGCATTTAGAGATCCCTCTGCATAGTACAGTACATTGGATTTGTGTGGACAAAAGGACAACTTTTACCCCAACTAGTCTGGAGAAGTTTCCCTGGATATATAAAGGTTAAATAAATAAAGCAGCCTAATTCTCAAGATGCTGATAACTGCACTTCCTGATATGTGACAGCAGCTAATATAATTAATACAGGTCCACTAGTTTGCTGTTGTAATTCACAACAACTTCACTTATGGCTAATATCCAATGTTCTTTTCAGGCTCCATGAATTAACCTTGTTTCAAGTTGAGTAACAAGGCATTTTTCAAATAATTCAATACGTTTCAAAAGTGTTTTGAACCAAAAAGGTAGAAGAAAAAAAAAAAACATGAAATCATCTAACTTGCCTGTTTTTTACTTTCAAGCTGCATTAGTTGATTTTTAACACCTAGGGGGCAGCAAAACAAGTTACTAAAACACAATACTGACATATTATCATGTAAAGTTCTTACAGCAAACAGTTGTGGCCAGCACACGTGGAACAACATTATCATTTATTGCATATTTCATTATCGTTGTTAGCCACTGTGTTTACTAAGTAGTGGCTAACTTGCTGTAGTAGCATACAGCGGGTTTATCAGAGTTTTTTCACTGATAACAGCCGTCCGCCCCCGCTAGAAGTGAGGTTGTTGAGAGCAGTGGGAGTAAACCAGAAAACCAAGAACATAAGCTAAAAGTGCATCAAAACAACATGTTAAGGTGCAGAGTCGGTCGATCTCTATGGGTTCATCACTTCAAGTGACCCCTTTCGCACTATACACAGCCATTTGATCTATTTCTAATACAAAAATATTGATTAGTGCAGCTTTAAAAAGGTCCAATTCTCAATGATACATCTACAGCAACACTTCTGATTGACCACATTACATAAGATGCGGGGTGTTAACGAGCCACCGGTCCATCAATATTGACTTGAGGACAATTTTGATGATCATTTAAATATATATGGACCAGTGCCCTGGCCGGTGTGCAGATTCACTAAGTTACGAGTGGCATGGCTGAAAAAGCAGGAGGTTGTTTGGGATGTTAGTAGCAGAAAAATTGGTTAACCGGATTACTTTTGTAATATATAGGCTGGGGAAAATAAGCAGAAGAAAATTAACTACATTTCAAGCAATGACATGACTAATGTAATGAAATCAAGCAACATAAACCCAACTATGGCTTTGAGTAATGTTACAAATATTTTATAGATCCTGAAGCCAGCTTGTACTGCTTCTTTGTGTTGTTTTATAGTATGATCTGCTCACGCAAGGTCCTTGTTAATGTACTGTGGAGTGATATTTGTTCACTCAAACACTGCTTGAGTGCACAGCGGTCATTACATACTGTATTGGCTATGTAGCGTGTAGCATGTTTGCAACTGATTCCGTACACACTCGAAGAGACTGAAGCACTCACACGAGAGGCAGAGAGAACATTGCAAATTTTAACCTCATCCCACACACACACACACACACAAACACACACAAACTTCATGTGCATTCCCTTGGGCTTTACTTGAAACAGACATATCCAGACAATCAGCAGTAAGCCTTTTTTTTTCTGCCTGGTTGTCTAAACTGGGCCTATCTCAGCTCTGCAGCCAGGGAGGGCCCGTCCCGCTCTGTTTAGATAGCATTAGACTCACCTACAATCACTTAGGACACAGATGTCCACACCATGTTACTAACCAGATACACCCAGCAGTAGGTCTATCAGGGCTGGAATCAATGCAACAAAAATAGCGGGAAATGAGCTGGACTACTTGTATCCTTAAATGTCCTTAAACCACTTTTCTTTGGTGGCATTCAGTGGAAGTCAACAGATCATTCAACATGTGTGTGCAGAGTGTAATGAGAGAGCAGAAAAGTAAAGAGTAGAAAGAGGCAGAATGGCAGTGAAGGAAAACAATAAATATTGGGAGGAATCGAGACCGAGTCCACAACAAATATATTGATCACTGAAGTTGAACTGAAATTTGAATTCTCATTTTTTTTGTGTGAGGAAAAATAAATTATAAATGATATTGAAGCTGGTGTGCATATCATTACATTTTTCAAAAGACAATAAAACCAATTTGAGCATATTTGTGGATGTGTTTTCCTCCTTTTTCGACAAGCAATGCCCACCAAATGCAGTATTCATACACTCCTATATGCACATGCCACTTAAACACACTCCAACAGACATGACTACATGTTACACACGAACACAAACATATGCACACATGCCCAATAACAGATCTGCCAAGGTGACCCATAAGCTCCTATCTGAAATAAGCCCTGAATATACTCCCAATGGACAGCTGCGGACAGCACAAATACGTAGTAGTTCTGTTTAAACTGCTTTCCGGAGGATGCGTTCCACACATGTGCAGTAGGTTGGCGTCTATTAATTGTAGGGTAGTGGCTGCGCAGTCAAAATAAATTAGAGGTACGCGGATGTCCGCAAAGAGCCTACGCGTACACCCTCTGATGACGAAATTTACATCACTCGGACCCTAGCGTACCCTCGCGTACTCCGAAATTATAACACCGGCTATAGAGCTGTAAGGTTTGAATGGGCACCAACCCACTAAAGGCAGAAACAGACCACACATAAAACTGAGCTTAATAACACACTGTGTACACATAGTCACTCTATTTGTCTCCTAAACTAACCCAGAGACAGAAAACACTGTAGCCCAGACAGAGCCAGTCCAAAAGGTTGGAGGTATGGAGAACTACTCTAGCACCACATCAATTTGTCATGTAAGTCTAACCTAGTTTCAAGGTTTGGCTGAAAATGTCCCAACATGATGTCAAGGGACATGTGGGCCAGCAGCTCAGCCACTTTGTAAAAACAATGTGGTATGTTGTATTAAGCTACCATAACCTTAGCTGCTATTGAGTTGAAAGGCCCCTCAAAATGCACTCAATAACCCGTTAGTCTGACTAAGCAGTTGAGCTGAAAGCTGAAAAAAAGTCATGTTGGTTTGTTGAAACTGCAGACGAAGGGAAACACCTGCATACAAGACGAATGGTCGTTTTGACAGGTTTGTCTGCTACTTTAGCAACTCTTCTGCTACTGTTTAAAGTCTGGTGACAGTACGGGAAACAAAATCTACCCGCATATGATCCCTTTATGATACCTGCTAAAAAAATCTCAACAGCTATTAGATGGATTGTCATGACATTTTGTACTGACATTCATGGTCCTCAGCTAATGAATGCTAATGATGTTGGTGACACGCTGACTTATCCTCTAGTGCCACCATGAAGTTCATATTTATGGTTTTTAGTGAAATATCTCAAAAACCTTTGGATGGATTATCATAAAATTTGGTACACACATCATGCCTCCCTTAAGATGAACTGTAATAACTTTGGTTATCCCTTCACTTCATCTAGCACTTTGGTCCAACACTTTATGTTATGTTATGTTATGGTTTATGACCAAATAGTTACACTTTACATTATTGCTAATTAGCAAACATTACAGCATGCTAAGACGCAAAACTAAGATGAAGAACATGGTAAACATTATACTCGCTAGACAGCAACATGTTAGCATTGTCATTGTGAGCATGTTAGCATGCTGAAGTTAGCATTTGGATAAAAGCACTGGTGTGTACAGCCTCACAGAGCTGCTAGCATGACTGTCTTGGCTAGTCTTGTTTAAATCCTCACTGTCTAAAAGACGGCCAGTGGAGAGTCCTGCAAGAGTCCTATAAGGGTTTAGAGCAATGCACTGTTGAGACATAAAAAACATGTATTGCTTAGATTTTTTTTTAGTGATTCCAACTGGGAAATTCACCTGTTTCTGCTCTCTGAGAGGTCAAAGGTCAACATCACTTAAAGGACAGTATTTCCTTCAGATAATGCAGAATCACTGTGTTGAGTAATTTCACTTTAACAAAGAGGATGTTTGCTGACATAAGGACCTGAAAGTTCCTCCTGCTTGCCCACTTTTATGCCATTTACCTTTATTTATTCAGGATTTATTCAGCACAGTATCTTCTTGACATCTCTGAACTTAAATGTAGGAAAACAACACAGTCAACTGACTTCTAACAGTCGGTTTGGGCTGAGCAAAAATATGAGCAAAATACTTTTAAATATTATTTAATTAATAGTATAAAAAGTCTCACAGAAATACTTCTGTAACATGAAGTCAAATCACCCCGCCGAGTTTACTGTCCCTCTGCCCTCATCTTCCCTCTTATCTTCCTCCCATTCACTCCTTTGAAGACAATAACGGACTAATTTTGGACAAAGGAGACAGATGGTTTGGAGGAGGCGTGAAGAAGGCCATCTCCAGTACATCAGGCCGGAACAACCATCTCTGAACAAAGCCGGGGTGGGACAGCAGCATTGCTTACCAGACACTTACATCAGTTCTTTCACACCTCCATTTATGTGACTCCAATGACTCTCACATGACTACCAAGGGACTCTCATGTGATGTCAAGGTGTGAATTGCTCACAGAGGTTAAGTGCTCGAAAAACATCCCTCCAATCATTCAGCTGAGCAGATAAATGGCGAGAAAACAAAGTAATTCTTCCAATTGACATTTATTTCCTATTATTAGATATACTGGACATCCCATTACTGGGAACCTTCATTAGAGACTCATTCACTACTTCTAAGAAATACTCAACAAACACCCAGCTCCAGCACATAAACAAAGGTTGTAAAAACACCATCATTACTGCGACGGCAGCCGATTTCACCATTCAACTTCCCCTGTCAACTAAAGTCCATTTAACACAAGCCAGTTGGCTGGTTTGCTGCCATGACAACAGAGTGCCGGTGGAGGGGAAACTAGACTTGACTTTAAATGTCACAACTTCTCTCTAACAGCTGTAAGATGGTGAAACAATCAGCGTTTCAATGATGCCAAAGTGGAAAGAAGTGGCCTCAGAGTGTGTTGCATGGCAATCACTTAGCTGCTTATAAAAGGCTGGCTTAAACACACAATATCTCACCTTGACAACCTGGAAACTGCGAGCGGGCGTGTGAGCAAACACAGGCATATTCCAACACATTTTAACCCTCCCTCATTGATTTTTATGATGATCATTTCCCCAAATAGAGGAGCTTTTCAAACATGATGGGAAGGACTCGTCATTTTTGCCGCTGACTCACAGACCAGGGTTAATTGAGGTGGACAGTCACAATCATGACACTAAATGGCTTTAAAACGGCACTTATTTTCACCAGTGGTGCATGAATGTCACGGCTGCTCCAGCTAACAGTGTCCTCCCACCCACCCCCCCTCCACCCTCAACCCAAACCATTGCGTGCTCACTGCTGGCTGCGGGCTGGCAACGTTGAAAGGCTTCTGCCAGGGTTATTCAGTTATTAGGTCTTCTAGATGCAAATACGCCAGTGAGATCATTCACAGCTTGCTGTCAGACAGTCACAGCTGCTTGCGGTGAATTTGTGCCAAGGGAAGAATGATAGAAAATGATGTTTGTGTGTGTGTGTGCGTAGGTAGATAAAAGGCAACAACATAATCTAACCTAGGTTTCTCAGTGTCAAAGCCTGTCAGGTTTCCAGGTTTTTCTAGGTTTCTCTCTGACCATCGAGGCTCTGCAGGCATGCAATTCACAAACTGGTGGACTTGTTAGCTAACTCACACGCTAACTACCTGGCTGGCTGGCTGGCTGGCTGGCTGGCTGACTGGCTGGCAGGTTAAGCTGCCAACTGCCCCCTTACCTTCCTTGGCTCTGTTCAGACCTGTAGCATCCTGTTTCCTGTAGTATCTGTATCCAGATGGTTCCTAGATCCAGTTAAAAGGAACTACAGCTCAAACCTGGCGTCTGAACGCCTCTCAAGTGTCTTTACTGACTACTTGTGATTCAATTTCACTTCTTTCAACGTCACATCTTTACGCTAGCTGCAACAATTAGTCGCTTATTCAATAAGTCAGTCGACAGGAAAGTAATATGTGGGATAATCGATTTATTGTTTTGAGTCATTTTAAGAAAAAAAATGTCCAAATTCTCTGGTTCCAGCTTCTGAAATGTGAATATTTTCTGGTTTCTTCTTTGACAGTAAACTAAATATCTTTGGGTTGTGGGCTCTTTGTTGGGATAAAAGTATTTGGCAGAGGCAAATCAACTGCATCACACTGTGTTTAGGAGGTTTTCTTTTACTTTATACTGACTCAGGCTGACTATTCAGTCAACTAGTCGCACTAGTTAGTGAGACAAGCACGCTGTATGTTACTCAGTGATTCGGTAACACAGCGTTCATTAGGAGAATAATGAAATGTTTTTTTTTTTTTACCTGATATTCAGCTGTGGGTTGTAGGCTATTTTCAGATTTTTGTGATCTTACAGGTTTCTCTTTTGTCAGGCCAAAAAGCTTTTAAATCGTTTAAATCCAATATTTCCACACATTATACCACTCCGTTATGCTCTTCTTCTGTGCTGGATTTACATTTAAATTTGCAGCGGCTCGTTGAGGCAGGATAGGACAGTTCAAGGAAATGTTGGATTTAAACATAGGTTTTGCCTCAAGGGGTAAGACAGACAAGACATCTGTGAGATAACAAAAACACCTTTAAACAATAAAACTCACTGTTGAACAACAGGTGAGATTAGTAATTAGAGCTGCAACAATTAGTAAATCATCAGACATTTAATCAGCAACAATTTTGATAATCAAATAATTGTTTTAGCCGCATTTTAAGCATAGTAAATGCCAAAAACTAGCTTATTTTAGCTCTCAAATGTGATGATTTGAGGCTTTTTCGTGTCATACATGACACTAAACTGAATATCTTAAGAGTTTGAGCTGTTGATCAGACAAAACATGACATTTGTAGACGTCACCATGAGTTTTAACATATTATAACAGGCATTCTTAACTATTTTGCTGCATTTTATAGACAAAACGATTCATCGATTAATTGAGAGTAACTGGCAGATTGATCAGTCATGAAATAAGAAATACTAGTATGACCTTTTTGATTATCCACTTCAGGTTTGCATTGGGAACGCTACACATGGATCAATGTATTGAGTGTTGAGGTCACAGTCAGGACCTGGGACACACTAGCGTTCACTACACTATTGACGCACCGACCATCTCTAGATGTGAACTGACCCCTTGGATCCCAATGAACCCTCCATATTTTCTGGATACACTCAAGACCTGTTAGAGCTGCGCCATCAGATTATAATGTAGAGTATGAATAAGGTTGACTACATGTATGGTGAACTACTGTACATACCTCACCTAGCAGCTTGTGTTCATTACTTTACTGCCTGGTTGAATCGGATGGCTGGCAAGTTGACTGAGTAATGATCGAACAGATTGCCTGTCAGCTTCCCCGCCACTGCTAACCGACTCACAAATTGACTACCTGCCTGACTGAATGACGACCTAACCTATAACCTGCCTTTATTCCTGCCTCACCAGTCGCCCTTCATCATACTCGACGGCGTGACAGCACCGGACGTTACACTTTCATGGTATAATCAAAACGAACAAATAACATGACAATCAGGCCTTCATGCGATGCACCATTCACCGGCCGTTCCCCTCCCTACGGCACCGAGGTCGTCGCTCTCACAAAGAAATCAATATCCCACAATGATTAAGCTTGACGTGGCTGTATTGGCTGTAAAGGTCTGGCCAAGTTCACAAAAGGAGCGGAGACAATACATGACTTTTGTCGAACGTCAGCAGCCGAGTCCTGCGAGCAAGCAGCGAGGAGGAGTTGACGGATGTGAGGCAGCTGAGCCGAAAAGCATTGATCAGACATGTGTGTCCCATGCCGACAGAAAAAAGGCTGTTCCCAGAAGCAGAGCTCCAGCACATTTCGTCCCAGTAACGTCCAACATCACGCATGTGCTTGACTCACTCTTTATTTTTAATAAATTTATTCATTTATTCTTTTGTGTCGCCCCACTTGCATCACCGCTACTTTCAACATGACTCAGTTTAATTTCAGTGGGCTTTACTGGCAAATGTAACAGCTTAAATCTACTCATCATTAGCAAAGCAAGGATCAACTAGCTATAAAATTCAATCCGTTGGAATAACATCAGCAACTGAGAAGCAGGTATTTGCTTTTGCTGATTACATTCTGACAAGTACTGTAGCGTGGCACAGTCCCTTCTCTCCACTGACACGCCTGAATGTGTCGTGCGAGAGGTTTTTTTCCCCGACAAATTAAGGCCACCGAGGCTGTCTTGTGAGGAAATATTCTTGTGTTTCTGTGATTTTTTCCCCTAACATGATCCGTGAGATTTCAGAGTGCACAGCGGTGTCGGTGTCTCTCCTTGAGAACAAGGTGAGCACAGGCTGTCCTTGCCGGGCTGCAGGTCTGATGAAAGACCTGCTTTCTGTTGTTCTGTCACTTGTTCTGTTGTTTCTGTCTCGCCTTGAAGTCTGTACAACAGGAACCTGCTATAAGAGTTTTGTAACCGAGCCAGGCTCGCAACACTACATGCTTTTTGATGCAAGTCAGGAATTGTCAAGCGTAACAGTTGATGGTTATAGTTTCACAGATGCAACGAGTTTTTAAACTGATCTTTATGAGCTGAATTAGCGAATTAATGGATTATTCAACTTAGAGAAACTTAATCGCGGACAATTTTGACGACTGATTTCATTTATCAAGCATAAGATATCAAACGTTTGCTAATTGGAGATTCTCTTTTCTTAGTTTTACATCTTTCAATATGGTACATACTGTATTTAAGGTTTATATTTGAGACTGTAAAGGTGGATAAAAGAGCTGAAATGATTAGTCGATCAACAGAAAATTGATCGTTTTGGTCATTGACTAGCTAATTTTTTAAGCAAAAACACTTGACGTTCTCTGTTTCCAAGTCCTGAAATGTGAGGATTTGATACTTTTGAATTGAGTAGCTTTTGAGTTTTGGACTGTTGGTCATAAGATAATAAGTCTGAAATTATATAACAGGCATTTTTCACTATTTTCTAACATTTTAACAATTAATCGATTAGTTGCCAACTATTAAATTCCAACTATTTGGATCAACAATTAATCGCTTTGAGTCATTTGATAAGAAGAAATTTTCCAAATTCCCCAGTTCGTGCTTCTTAAATGTGAATACTTCCTGGTTTCGTTAGTCTTCTATGTGAGTAAACTGAGTATCTTTGAGTCGTGGACTGTTGGTCGGGACAAAACAAGACTTTTTAGGAAGTCACCTTGGGCTGTGGGAAACAGTGATGGATATTTTTCAATATTTTCTTACATTTTATAGATCAAACGACAGATTAAGCGATAATGAAAAGAATCTGTAGTTGCAGCCTTAAAATAATACATCAATTAATCTAGAATATAGTCTGCAGGCTAATCCATAATGAAAGCAATCATTAGTCTCAACTTTGATTAAACACTTTAAGGATATTTTGGCCTTTTGTCACATTAGTTAAGCAATTTTAGCACATGACTTTGGGCTGTGGCAACTTATGAGGGGCACCTGTCATCTTTTGTGGCATTTTTAGACCTAATTATTGCTTAAAATCAAAAGGTCAATCAATTCAGACACCAAAGACCAACTCTGGTGTTACAAGTGTTAACACAGCTGATGTTTCACTGTGTAAAGAGGGGCTGTAGATGAGCTAAATGGCCATAAACAGCAGCAGGGTAAAATAGTCTTCCTGGTGGACTCAGTGACGCTGTCCAACCAGCCAGGTACTGTACTGTAAAGGAATGTGTGTATCAGAGCTCAGAGGACCGGTATGTCTGCTTTTGAAGCCTTGCAGCTGGCTGACAACACGCACACACACACACACACGCATGCATGCATCCATAAAGGTATACTCACAATCAAGGTGTTTCTTCTTGGGTCCGCTGACTTCATGTGTGGTGGCTTTGCACACAGCCTTGCTGATAGCAGACCCGGTCATGCTGTGCTGCGCTGCTGCGATCCGATCCGTGATAGACTGGCCCGACATCGCTTCTCTTTCTCTCTCTGCTTTCTTTTTTCCCCTCAATCAGCTAAAATATCACAATAACGATCCGATCAATGGATCAACTCCCTGCGGGACACAACTCAACGTGACTTCACTGTCAAGTGGAGGTAAAGGGGGAGGCGAACTGTGTTTTTTTTTCCTCTTTCCAGGTGCGTACAAAACCTGTGCAGCCTGCAGCAAAGTCAGATCACTGATGGCAACAAAAAAAAATATGCAGGTACAAGAATATCTGATTGGCTTTGCACTGAAAACCACAATCAACAGCTGATTTGCAGTAAGCTTTTGTAGTTTTGGCAACAGTTTATTCCAACTATCTAGCTATCTATCTAGTAAACAAAACACGACGACACTAATCTGAGCTAGTCTGTGTTAGCTAATGTTTCCGTTGCAGTACTCGAACCAAGAAAGAGTCCCACTGTGGAATTTGTAATCACTGGAAATTACTTTCTGGCCACAAATAAACATAAACATAGCTAACTGGCTGGTTTGTAACCTGGATGCTTTGTTTCGGGGGTCACCGCAAGAGATAAGTCCACCTCGGAGAAAGCAAATTTAAACAAAAGTAATCCGTGAATCCATCAACAACAATCTCGACAATCCAAAAAAAAAAGAAAAAAAAAAGAAAAAATCTCGAGTTCCTCCTCCACGTCAACTTGTTAGCTTTGGACTGTTTAGTTAGCTATCACAGGTCGCTTGGCAAAGTGTGTGTTAAAACCCCCCTCGGGCGTAAAAAAGTCACTCAGAATTGAGCAGCGCATTGTTTGGAGGTTATAAGAGGAGACTGTGAAACTGACAGCCAGGGCAGGTGTCGTTTCTCCCGGTGAGAAAGGAAAGCGAGGAGCGGTGGGTGTTAGCCGAGATGCTAGCGGGGGTTAGCTAACCTGCCAGCCAGCCAGAGCGAGCGCGAGCGAGCGGGCGTTAGTCTTGACTGAAGAGCCGAGCCGGCGGACCCGTTAAGTTAAAAAATGACAGCTCCTTTAGCTCCGTTGTTTCCCCTTCTCGGTCCTCAGGCTCGGTTGGTGCTGTCCTTTCGCTGTCGCCTCCACATTATCGGCTCGTTGTTTTTTTTAAACCGACAGTCCCGTCCCGTCCTGCTGTCTGAAAAAGTCTCGCCAGAGGTTTCTTTTTACGGACCGACTGACTGGCTGGTTGGTTGCTGCTCTGCCGGACAAAATGGCAGCGTAAAAAATCAGCTGATCTCACAACTGCGCTGCCTTCAGAGGCACCGCCCAGACTCGGAATTTATAACACTTAAAATGACATTCCGCGCGTTTAAAGGGATAGGTTCACAGTTTTTCAAGTCTTACAGTCAGGTGCTCACATGAGCACTGAACGAGTTTTTCTTGCCATAATTATTCCTCTTGTACACACTGACTATCAAAAGATCCTTTCATAATGCACGTACAATGTAATTGATGGGGGCCAAAATCCAGTCCTACTTCTGTGCAAAAATGCATTTAAAAGTTTATCTGAAGCTAATATGAAGCTTCAGCCGTCCAAATTAGTCTAATACAGTCTTTTTAGTGCCAAAGTCCCTCTTTTTGTTACTATACCTCCACCGCAGCTCAACAGGGAAACACAAAGAGGGAATTTGATGCTAAAAAAGACTGTAAATGTGGCAGATATCCACTTGATATGACTGCTGAAGCCTCATATAAACTTCAGATAAACGTTTAAATGCTGTGGGATCTTTTAATAGTCAGTATGAGCAGAATGATTACAGCGAGGAAAACCTTTTTAAGTGTTCATATGAACACCTTGTTTTAAGACACACTTGAAAAACCGTGAACCCATCCTTTAACTTCTACTTGTGCTCTTGCTTTTTTATTTAATAACGTCCTTTGTCATTATTTTGCTATCCATTTGCTCCTATAAAACATTGCTGATGGATTAGTCAATCAACAGAAAGTTCAAGGGCAGCAATTTTTATTAGGCTCATGAAAAATGTCACTAACAATGTGAGGAGAACACCTTGCTCTTTGAAAAACATTTTTAATTATTTTATAACATTTTATATATTAAATTAGAGCTGCAACAATTAGTCAGTCAACAGAAAACTAATTAACAGCTATTTTGATAATTGGTTATTGTTTTGAGTTGGGGGTTTTTTTTTTTAAGAAAAATGCCAAAATTTTCTGGTTCCAGTTTCTTAAATGTGAATATTTTCTGGTTCATTTAGTCCTCTGTGATAGTAAACTGAATATCTTTAGGTTGTGGACTGTTGGTCGGGACAAAACAAGACATCTTAGGTAGCAACTTGGGCTTTGGGAAACAATGATCGAGATTTTTTCACCACTGTCGTCATTTTAATTGTCAAAAAAAGCAGTCAAGTGTTTTATAACTGCTTTTATTAGTGTATTAGTGTTCGCGTTCCTGTAACATTTCCAACTGCCCTTGAACGCATCATTAGTATATTGGATAAGACCTGGAGGAGCGAGTATAGCCTTTAAGGGTGTACAGTTTAAATTGTAGCGGAATTTATGAAACCAGTGTCTCAAATTTCACGTCTATTACGTATCATAAAGACGTTTTTACTACAACACGGTAACAGACTGACTTTAACCTCTATGTTCTCCTTTTATGAACGCGTTTTTCGTGCCGCACTAATCTAAATTTAAGGTGGTATTAAATTATTCCTCAGACGCCTTGTCCTTGTTTGACTCCAGACTATATGGAACACGGTGTGCTGAAAAATCAGTGGGAACCGCTCATGCTGCACAACACAGCCCGGTGGGTACCACACCGGATCTGAGAGCTGAATAAATCAAATATCTGGCGGCAGTCGACTGTATTTCACACACAGTATAGGATGTAATTAGATGCCTGGCTGCTGCTCCCAGTCACCATAAGTGGTTCTCATTGATTACAGCTGCTGCATGCATGTAAGCAGTCTGTCATGATGCAATAAACCCATATCAAATCTGATTTTGTGAAGACGTCATGACCTGTGACTGAGAGTGCATCAGGGCATGAGACTGAGACAGAAAGTGGTTGAGTGATACCATAACTCATACGCCTGATGACTGTTGGTGTTGTAGGGTGTGTGTATGTGTGTGTCTTAGCCACACACACACACACACACACACTTAGAAAGTTTCTTTTCCATTTCAGGGAACCAGCTGCAGTTTGCAGTATTTCCCACCCACGTGTGAAATACTGCAAACAGCAGCAGGTGAATTCCTGGATTCCACATCTCCGGACCACCTCTCATCTCCTCTCCTTCCCGCAGACTTGTCCAAGATGATGTGATGATTGATACGATCAACTGTCAAGAGCGTGTGATGAGAAACACATTTATCCGCAGAACCAGCCGGAATCTATCAGCATCTGGAAGCTGAACGCGTGCTTGTAATCCACCTACAAGCAACTGTAAGCCTAACTGTCTTCATCTGGTCTTTTCTCCTTTTTTTTTGCACCAATTTCAGCCAAAGCTAATGAGGTGAAAAATGTGCATGCAGCACAGTAAGGAAATCAGAAATGCAACCACAGTAAATGGAAGCGGTTAGCGCTGCACGGACCACCAAATAGGGCTCACTTCCCTGTTTTTATATGCTCTGTGTCACAGCTGAAGGTACGCCAACATGCACCGTGGAAAGAAAGAAAACAACCTTTTTTTAATGTGCAATAACAGCTGCAACAACTGGGCTAAATCAACTGTGTTTCATTATATAAGATGATTTCCAATTATGTTCTTGCTGCAATTACAGTCTAAAGGCTTTTTTTTTAGTTCATTTTCATCTCAAGTCTTTACCAAGAATACAAAATGACTTTAAAGAATCATGTAAAAAGGAGGAATGCCCATAAAGACTTGATATACAGCAGCACAAAGATTGGCAGGCAGACAGTCATACTGATGCCTCCAGGGAATGTGGAGTCTCGACCTGACTTGCATGTAATTGAAGGGAGCTGCAGCACCCAGACGAAACGAGAGGTGAACTCAGGGTGAACATGCAAACCGTGACATCAAACCTTACATCCTGCTTTTTTTTTTTTTTTTTTTTTTATGAGGCATCAGTGCCAACCACTGATGCGCCGCGCAGCCCTCAAACCCATTTCACCTCTCAGCCACCCGTAGACTCAACCCTTCCCTCCTGACTTGGAGTCTGTTGCCATCTGCAGGCAGAACAGCTGAACTCCCTCATTTCCATGGCAACTGCATGGATGCGGGGTGCCCCCGTAGCCCCTGGCAACAGGCTCTCAGGATGGGATTGGAGTCCTATCAGCAGCTGTCAATCACGGATGAGCCACTGCCTTGCTCAAGGCCAATGTGCTCAGAGAGATAGAAATAAATCCATTAGCGCGCCACTGAAAGGGACGGGTTAAGAAAACACTTGCGGAGTCAAAGACAGGGAGCAGAGCACCCAGAGGTGCACACAGTTCACCCGCTATGTGTAAATGGACTAGAGAGGATAGTTTAACTGTGATACCATAATTATGATCGGTGAACTAGCTCGGTATCAGCAAGGTGAGCTAAATAATGACATCTCTCAGGTGTCTTGGCCTTTACTCGAGTCAACTGAGTTTTCACTGAAGTAGTACAATCAAGTTGCTGAGTTTTGAGCAGTTTTACATAATTACACCACATCTGGAGCTGGATCGTTATAATTTTGGACTGATTATGAGTCTTTGATTATAAAAATGCAGCTCAGTATTGACAGATATCAGTATTAAAGGATTCAAATTGGGATCAAGAGCAGAACGAGGTGACTGTGCCCTTTGACTTTCTTCACCTCCTTCTTGTAGCTAATCATCGTTGTCTTCCTCTCTTGTGTGGAAGAGGTAGACTATTACTACTACAGTAGTCATTTCTGATGATTCATAACACTTTTTTTTTTTTAAACTACCAGTATCGAGATGACTAGACGCACCTGCTAACCTCTTGAACCCAAACCTGTGTTTCACTTCCTTTATATCTGAGGCTTATGATACATCTTGCCACAGATTGAATGAATGATTTGATTTATTGAACAGGACAGTGTGCAGTATTAAGCATAAATGATGCACTGCACCAGAGTTAGCTTGAAGCTAATTTGCATCTGTAGTCCATTACAATAAAAACATACAGCAGCACAACAACAAACAGTACAAAGCAAAAAAAAAACCCACAAAGAACACACCATACAAAATACAAAGCTACACACAACAGCACATCACATACACCCACAATGTCAATTAAAAATTAATAATGTAAACTAGGCTCAGTGGTCACATAGCTGATTCGTCTTTAGTTGATTTTTTAATTAAAAACGAATCAGCTGTGTGTTATTTTCAGGTATTTTTTTTACCCAAACTCAGAAATGGTAACATGCATGTTTGAGGATACTGTTTTTGTTCATCCGTACATGTTCTATACCTGCTTGTCTTCACGCCGGCCGCCATACAGCCAGGCAACCTTTCACATCTACATGCACGGGGAGAACATGCAAACTCCATACAGAAAGACTCACGTTTAATGGAGTTTTAAGTAACATCCTACAACCTAATCATCTCATTATGGCCGGATTCATGTATGAGGGGGGCCCCTGGGGCAAAACCTTTCATTGGGCCCCATGAAAAACCCCCCCAATCCCACCCATCCCTCATTACATTCCCAAGACCGGACTTCATCTTCAAATTAATTATATCCTAAAGGAAACTCTGGTCTGCAGCCAGGCATTTAACACACAGGTCAGAGGCGTTCACAGATGACCATTAACAGCAACAGTCTATCAAGGACATAAAAGCAATATAAAATATATTGGTCGCACTTTATTTTACAGTAAATCAACCTATTAAAAGTAGAAGAAAATAGACTGGAACTTTTAGAACTAAGTCCTAAAACTATACCTAAGACTAAAATAGAGCCAAAATAATGGATAAAAGTGTAAAAGGTGCCTTAAAGGACATTTTTCTTATTGTGCAGAGTCAAACCAACAATCAATCCTACTTACAAGTACTTTAATTGATACAGTAGAGCTTTTCTAGTGCAGACTCCTTAACAAATTTACAATTATAATCAATTGACTGAGGGCCCTGCTTTGCCCAGTTAGTAATCTAGCCTTGCATATCGTACTTTTTATGTATTATAATTATATTATAGTTTGTGTCCAGAGGGCTGAAAAGGTTGATCTCTAGATTTTCAGCTCTGTAAAGTTATTTTTTAACAAACTACCGATGCTAGGTACAGTGAGATGAACCAATACATCTTTTTTTTTCTCTGTTTTTTTTCTTTAATAAGTTGTTTGTGAGCTGGAGCGCCATAGTTATTTTCTTTGTTCAGGAACAAAATAACCACATATCAAGTCCATAGAAACGCTGAGCTCATCTCACAACAACACAACCCGGATCTCATCAGCAGCATACCAAACCATAGCAACAAGAAGGTCAATAAAAGAATTATGAGCACCTTTACATCACTTAGCAGAAACAAGCTATTGTGTAAAGTCTGTATTTGTCTGAACAATGCTTAACTCTGGGATTTTTCTTCCCTGTCAGTCATGTCAAGCTTATCTCAGGCAGAACAGTCTGAGCTTTAAATGTTGAAAATCATATAAATCAATAAAAGCTGTCAACATATCTCCTACACAGCATTTAGAGATATCCTTCAATCAACATGTTCATGTGTTTTTACATCATGTGTGGCGGTTTGTATGTGTGTTCCTGGTAAAATAATAAACCTCTTCGAAGCCTCCTGGCTGCTCTTGATTTCTCTCAGATCACTTATTCATTCATTGAGCTTTAAAGGGATATGAAGCTGTTGAATTATGAGACTGATCAAATTTAATTGGATCCGTTAAGATGCAAACTTGATAGCCTCTGTCCATTATTCAAGCAGACTGTGAGATGACTCATCTTTCATCTGGAATGTTATTTTCTTATTCATTCGAAGACAGATACAGACAATATTGAGAGTCAGATGGAGAGCTGTTAAGTACCCAGAAGATTTATTTCAAAATTAATTGAAAAACAGATAGAAGTAGAGTCAAGTATACAAATCACCATATGTGTTTGTGTTTATATCTCAGACACATACAGAAACATAAAGAAATGTGAGAATGACCTTGCACTATTTAATTTGTATTTATTCATAAAACTTCTCCAATAAAACGTCTTTCTGTATCCTCAGTTCATCTTGTACATATACAGTAAAAAATATATGTATAGAGGTATGTTCATTTAACCTGTTGTCCAACAAACACATTGCTCAGGCTGATCTTAGTTGGACTTTTTACGGAGTCCAGCAGGTGTCAGGAGTAAAACTTTTAAGATTTGTTTGCACAAATGAGTAATTCAACCTCTTAAATGAATCTGTGAGAAGGAATTAGCTATTTGTGCTCACAAATGAGTAATTACTGTTGTCAAATTACTTAATATGTGTGTATAAATTAATAATCTATGCTTTTGAATTAATGTGAAGTTGCCGTAGCAGTGGAAACTAAAGTTACAGGTTGTTCTGGCTACTTTGGTCATTAGCGACATGCTAGCAGCTGTGTTTAGGGAATTGAGGTGCCTACAAATACTGAATCCATTCTTTCATATGAATATTATTATTATTATCATGTTGCATATAAATTAATAATCTATGCTTCTGAACTAGTGTAAAGTTGCTGTAGTGTGGAAACTTAAGTTACAGGTTGTTCTGGCTACTTTGGTCATTAGCGACATGCTAGCAGCTGTGTTTTTGAATTGAAGTGCCTACAAATACTGAATCCATTCTTTCATATGAATATTATTATTATTACCACTTTGTCCTTGTCTCTTTGACACATAACAGTTGGTTTTATTTGTGAGCACAAATTAATTATTTTGATACTAAGTTATTCATGCTTATGAATTATTGCAGCGCTAATCATTTTAGGGGCATTTTTACATCATCTTTCTTTTACAGCTGAAAGTTTTAGCATCTTTCAGCTCATTATTTTGGTTCACTCTCACTGCTCTCATTACTCTTTTCTTTTTAAGCAAAAAAGCATAAATAAATACAGTTTATGCTGTTTGCTCAACACCAAACAGCAGACAGACAAAGTTGGCGACTAGCTAGTGAACATAGTGTAGCATTTAGCAGTTAAAGAATTTAATATTTTCACTCAGGAGTTGATGGAGCCCAAAAAAAATCCAAAAGGAGAGTGAATATTGGACTTGGTTGGATGGCCAGATACACGACAACTCTTACAACAACCTGTAAAGCTGCGTCCATGTCTTCTTTGGTACAGGAAGATGTCATCCCCTGTTTTAATGCACCTACAAAGCTTGGTTGTTTTTCCAACAAGGGAAATAACTGGTCACATTTCTTATAGCTTACACATTCTGTCATATATGAAAATGTCAAATTTACATTAAGTACAAAAACAACAACTATAAAGGAACATTTTTTCACACATTCTGGCCTGACATGTCTCATGTGAGATATCTAATTTCACATATTAAAGTCTTCTCTCTTGTGAATACAGCCAATTCACAGGTGCGAAGAATGTCATTTTTAGCTGTGAAGAAAGGGGAATATCCAGTGTGACTTGTTAGCATAGCACGTGAGCGAGTGAAACCCACTCAGACAGGGGCTGATGATTTTAAACCATCCCAGCCAGGGATTGTGATTCAGGGCCGACCACAACTGGCTGGCAGCAGCCGATGCAGACGTATCTGAGGACCCAAAGGTAGACACTGCCAGACAGGACGACTGTCAGGCCCAGCAGCAGGAGGCTGATGAGGGACAGGGGGCTCACGCTGAACAGCATGACGAGGGAGGCGTGGAAGGAGTCGTCACTGGGTTTCTGGGCTAGAAAGAAAAAGCAAAATAGAGATTTTACTAAGCAATCAGAAACACGCTCCATGGAAGTACACAAATGGCAATTTCCCCTCCACCAGTGGAGGGGATCAATCTCAGTCCTCAAGGAGGTGATATAGGCTAGTTGAAGCTAATCAGAGCACTGAACTCAAGTGAACTCAAATAAAGAGGATCAGTGTTGTTTCATGCTATAGCGACCCTTGTTACAACGCTCAGACTGCAGCTTGCGCTTGTGTTGCACAAACAATTTTCAGGTGACACACTCCAGAAAGCAGCGATGCGTGAAATCAATCTTGCGTAGCTCAAAGCATGTGCATTTGTGTACTTGATATGCTATTGTCAGCATGCTAACATGTTCACAATGACAATGCTAGCACGGTATGCAGCAGGTAAAATGTTTACCATCTCATTTGCTAATTGGCACTAAACACAAAGTACAGCTGAGGTTAATGGGGATGTCATTAGTTTTGCACTGAAATTTTGACCTGATGATGGCCGTTGATGAACAGTCAGGCGGCAAAGTGACGTTGGAACACATTTCATGGTGATCCATCCAATAGTTGTCCAGACATTTCAACTCAAACCAAAACTGTCAGCGTCGGTGGTGCTAGAAGAAAAGTCAGAGGATCCCCAAAGTTATTAGGACTTTTTGTGAATTAATTTTTAGCCAATCCATCTGGATATTAAGATATTTTCCTGGAGGGGGAGTATTTGAATGTTGGTGCTCAGGGGCACAGTGAAGTGTTAATATGGCCCTGCTGGGGTGCAATTTGCCAGGGTGGACGGTGGGGATTTCCCCCCCTCTGGTCTGCCTCTGCTTTATCCCTGGTGGAGACAAAATTTATCCCCCTCATAGTGATTTGCACTGCTTCACCCATGGACAGTATACAATATCTAAAATAACTAGGCTAATTAAAAAAACTCTAAGAGCTGCAACGTGAGAACAGTCACTTTCATTGTCATGGCTCGTGCTCTTGTGACAATAGAGATAACACGGCGTCTAGGCTACGTGATGACGCAGTAAATGGACCAGGGGTTTCCTCCTTCCCTGCTCGGAGATTTGCAGAGATGTTGGTCAAAGAGGGGCGACACAGGAAAGCAGAAAAAGAAGCAGACTGTTTTCTTAGTCTGACAAGTAGGCGTCTACTGTATCTTATTTATTTTTATGATGACAGCATGTTGTGCTATTGCATGTTGTTATTATTTCTATTCAATATTGAAGTTTGCTGCACGCTGCACATAGAGCTGAATTAAAGGACCAGTGTGTAAGATTTAGTGGCATCTAGTGGTGAGTTTGCAGATTGCAACCAACAGAATACTAGTAATAAAAATATGATTCTTAGTTTCAGGTGATTATACACTAATGAAAACATACTTATAAATATTTTGTTCCATTTCTGCCAAGTCTGTTCCTCCAGATGACACTAAATTCTACACACTGCACCTTTAAACAGTGACGTGCAAGAATGACTTTAAGTGTTTTGGCACATCTGGCCGAGTGGCGCTATCCACAGTACTGAAAGGAGTCCTGGGGGATTTAATTCTGGCATTTTAAATTAGCTTTTAACTTTTCTGTTTTGTTGTATAAGATAGGATTATGTGTCTGGATGAGGAAAGGACAAGGCATAAACTTGACATCACATCGCTGAGAGTGAAAATATCACACTACTTGATGAATTGAATAAAGAAAATGGATTAAAACATTCCTGCAAATGCAAAAGTCAAGTTCAAGTTTCATAATTGTTTTATTATAGTTCATAATAATTTTATAAATGTTATTGTAACAGCTGCAAGAAATAACCTAATAGGCTAAAACGTTTCAAAAACACCCCCCCCTCCCTTTGATTTTTTCACAGCATCGCACCTGAATGCTACCATCTAATCAAAGCTCATTTAAATTCTTGGGGCGCTAGCACAGAGACCCTCAATCACTGTATTTGAAGGGTACTTGAAGATGTCATGGTGCATTCACAATCTACAAAGAGAGGGAGGAAGCTGATGGTCAAGTAGGCCCAGAATTCATTTTAGTCTTATGGCTTCCTTGCAGGTTAATCCAGTCATAATGTGACTGTAGAGAGAGTTGAAGGCTACAGAAAATTGTTTTTTTAATGCCGTGGTGGAGTTGAAATACGTTTGGTGAAATACTTACTGAATGACAGTCATTCATGAACATACATTATAGTTTAACCTTTTAGTCTACATTATGAAAATGATGAAAAGCAGAACATTTTTTGATGGAAGGTCAAAACGAAGAAAAACAGTAGGTGCATTTTAATCTTCGTCCTCGTTTATTTGTTCGGTACATTTAATAGGAACAATGCAGATAATCGTGAAGAGGTAATGCGACAGATGTGAGGTATATAAGGCATCTAGCTAAAGCTTATTTGCTGTAATTTATGTGATCCAATCTACAATTTTATATCCGTGCACAACTGATTACAAACCAACTTACATTTTTTATTGTTGTCCTTATGATTCGGCTTCCTTCTGCAAACTGATCTACTTTTCTTGTCAAATTTGTTTGTTTGTTTTTATTCTCTGTGCTTTGCTTGTTTGCTTATATATATATATATATATATATATATATATATATCCTTTTGTCGGTGTACTTACTTTGTAAAGCACTCAAGGTATGAAATAAATGCGCCTTGCCTTGCAGAGCTTGTCCCTGGTTTGGCTTTTAAATTCAGGTGAAAACAACTAAACAAACAGATGGATAAAATGGATTTAGGATGAAAATAACAGAACAAATTGAACAGATTGTGTGCATGAATATATGCATGAGTGTATGCACTGGGCATGACTGTGTATGCATTGATATATACAGTAGGTGTGAGAGTATATACAGTACACGTGGACGGTTCAATTTTGGCACAACTTCGTGTTCAAACAGCTTTTTTTTTTTTTTTTAAATAAAATGTATTGGAAGACTCTTCTTTTCCAGGAATCACAGATCTATCACTGATGTAGTTTTACTTTTTCATGTTAATCACAGTTAAAAAATGAAAATCCTGCTGACCCCTAATTTATAAAATGCTTTCTGTCAATGTAACTATTGAACACTGCTGCAAAACACGTCTGGCAAGAAGCCCGTTGGGACTGATTTAAAACCTGTCATAAGCTATCGACGTTTCAAAAGGTTGAATCTCTTTCTACCATTAAGCTCCCTTGTAGCTTAACAATTTCATCTTGTTAGAGAAAGACAAGATGAATCACACACAGTATGCTTGTTTAAACCTTTCTTTTACATAAAACTGTGGTCATATTTTCCCTTTCATAGATTTCATCCAAAACAATGTAAAAACAAAGCTCATGTAAGTTCCAATAAATATGACCTTGTAACATCTCATGAGCTGAATAACACGGATCAATAACAGTACTGTGCGTCAACCATAAATGAATCAGGCCACTGTTTATTGTGTGTGGATAAAATATCAGTTAGATTTCTAGTTTCATGTATGTTCATGTTTGTGATTCATTTTTTTGGAAACGAATATCAATATAAAGGGACATCTGCTCTCTGATACAATCCTGAAACTGTTTTATAGATCAGTTTTATTCTTGAATGGACTAAAAGAAATAAACAAAAAAGATATATTAAAAACAATAAGTACTGGGCTGTGTTTTCACAAATTATCAGAGCTGAAAAAACTGGCTCAGGGTTTGTATTGGACAGTATAAACAATGCCTATTTCCCCCTTTTTTTAGGTTTTGTGGAGAGTTTTACCTTATCTTAATCAAGGGTCTAAAGTGTGCCATGTTGTACAGATTGTAAAAATTATTTTGGGTTATATAAATAAAATTGACTTGATGCACTTTTTGGATCCAAACAACAAAGAGAGCACATGTAAAAACTATATGAAACACAATTATCCTTAAAGATCCCCTCCAGACATGTTGTAAGATATATAAAAAACACTCTACTTGGAATAATAATATGTGTCTAATATGTGTTTTCCTCAAAAAAAGCATAATTACCTCAAAACCTTAAAACTCTAGAATTGGTGAAAATGCCAAATATTGTTCATTTTATAAGTTTAACTGCTGGACAAAAGATGTCTCCTACTTCACTGAAAAGTCCAACTTTCTCCTATTCAAGTTCACAAATCATGTCATCAATCAAGCTCGTAGGCCAGCCCCTTAAAATCAGATTTTCAGTGAGCACTGAGAAACAGATGAAAGTGAAAACAGTCTTCTAGTGTCAAACTCTGCACATACATTATTCTGCACAGTGAAGCTCAGACGTCCAACTGAAGAAACAAGAATAAAAACACATTTTTTGAGTGGATGGGGACTTTAAATTTCACAATAAACATGCAGTGGCTCTATACAATACCTGTACAGTAATAAAGCTAACATTAATAAATATACTTCACTGTGATTATGAGATTAATATGGACCTCGCCTCAAACTAGAAACACACAGGAATAAAAAAAAGCAATCATCAGCCTGCTTTTAACCAGTCAGATTACCTGCTGAACAACCTGTTACATAACAAACTGCACCGAGAGGCACTCACCATTGCTGAAGTGTAAAATAAGCAGCAGACCGATGATTATCCTAATAGAAGCAGCCATCTTCATGGTGGACTGGGTTCACTGGGAAGATAGAAAACATCGCCAGCTTATAAAGACTTTGCATGTTAATTTTAAATCTAAAACAAAAGAACAATACAAACAAATGTTGTGCTTTCTTTGATATCATTCTGTAACAGAAGATGCATTATTGTACATATTATATTCAAATATATCTGTAATTTATCACATTATGAATGCTGTGTGTTGAAAAAACAGATGATAAAATGATCATAAACATATAAAAGGAATATATATATATATTTATAATTCAGCTAGAGGTGTGAGGAAAAGATTGTTCTTTTAACAGAGATTTTTTTTATCCTTATAAAGACAGAATATGGAGTCCAAATATAAATAAAAGAGAAGCATGACTAAAATTCAAGACGTCAATCATTCTCAGATTGATTAACACATCTGTCAGACGCCAGCGAGTACCTTAAAACAACTAAATATGAGTTTTTCATGTTGTCAAAGGTTTGTTGTGTCAGTAAACAAGTCAAGATTTTCAATTACGATGACACGAAATACACAAAACATGCTTACTTTTCATCTGCAAATCACACACTTCCAATTGAACTGAGCCATATAACTGAGCCATGTGGAGTGTAGAATAGAAATCAACAAAGACATGAACTTACGGTGATGTAGAACAAGAGAAAAAGATGTTTGAGAAGAGAAGTGGAAACAAGAAAGATCTGTTGCACCAACTTACAGCAAAATATGTGAAAGATCCTTCCTGTGCTGCTGTTAGTCCTCTAGGATGCAACAGGTTTCTCAGCAACAACAAAAACAAAAAAAAAAAAACTGCAAAGGACATCAGTTATCCATTTCCTCTCAAGGACTGATGAAAACACATCAATTCAGCGGGGAGATTCAGCAGCCAGCATCTTGCTCAGACAAAGCCCATCACCATATCTGATGGATTTAGCAGCGACCTGCAGAACAGCTGTGAGGAGACCTGAGAAGATTCACATTCAGTGTTGAATCTTTGCTTCCTCCTCGCACTGATTTCGGTCGCTTTGGATCAGCGTGATAATGGGAATCAGGGAGCACAGGAAAGAACAGTAAGAGATGTGAGAGGGAGTGAGTGAGAGAGGCTACGTCCAAAAATAGAAGCTATTGGGGCAATAAAGAGAGAAAAGAGCCATAATAGGTTCCACTCCTACACCAGCAGGAGGGATGACTGAAAGGAAAAAACAGAGAAAGAAGTGAGACAGTGAGGAAAACAATGCAACATGGAGACTATTACAGCCAAAAGATTAATCATTTTAAGTGCATACACACACACTACAACCTTTAATGTGAGTTGTGTACACACATTTTCCACTTTTAAAGGAAATCACAGCTTGTTGCTCCCTCTAGTGGCGCCCTCAGAAACATCTTGTGATTGATGATTATTCTTATTTCCTCCTTCTCGCTGCGTTCATGATTTCAAGAGATGTGACAAGTGGGAGAAAGAGACAACATGTATTGATAATGTAAAATAAAAACACTTGACATTATAGTAGTGTATTTATATCCATATAATGTTACTTTCTCCACAGATAACTTGTGGAGTGGTTTGTTATTTTATGATGATCTCTTCTCTACTTTTTTCAACAAATAAACCTGATATACCAGCAGGATTAACAGCTGGGCGAAGCAGACCTCCAAAAGCTCCAGTCTTGCTGTATGCTACCTTGTTTGTGCTAATTTAACTTAAAGGGGCCTTAAAGAAGTTCTTGAGTGATTTAGTATTGCACTTTCCTAAAGTTAGGGAACTTACAAGAGAGAGATTAAAGAAAGATTTGTCAAAATTGAAGCAGCAGAGGCCGAGATATCCTGACTTTTAGTTCCCTGTTAAGGGTCAAGCTTCAAAAACACTGGATCCTACATTTCCCATAATGCAACCTAATGGCATCTTTCATTGGAGCCCCCCGCTTCATAAATGCTCAGTTCTTTCCAAGGCCCACACCTCAAATTTATAATGCAGGTTCTTTTGAAAACATTTAAGTCTCAAGCAGAAGCTAAGATAGCTCTGATGACATCACTATGACATCATCAGGGTTATATTGTCAAACTGGAGAGCTCCCTTCAGAGCCACAGTCTCCTGTATCATTATACAACTGTTTTCACAGGTTTGTGATAAATGCTCCTTTAACATATCGTACTTTTTTTTAGTATTTTTATACTTTTATGAAGTTGGATGTCTACGTTAACATGGTCAAAGGTCCTAAACTTGAGTTGAATGTATGTAAAAATGTTCATTGAAAGTCAAAAGGCTTTGGCCTGCTCTGAACGCTTTGTGTGCAAAGTTACACCTACTTCCTCGTCCTGATGACATCAGATTGTTGGCGCATGCTGGACATCGCATTTTACGTAGCCTTTGTTGCTAAGGTTGTACCATGAGTTGTTCATATTGTCCATTTGCATATTTCAGATTGGATTCAGGCTCAAAGATGTATGATTGTATTTGAGAAGTTTCCATTTTGAGTAAAGAACAAGAAAAAGAAGTGAAATCCTACTACTACTGTTAGTTTACGTAGCCTCCCGAGTCACCTGAAGCTGACCAATCAGAGCAGAGTGGGCTCATCAGGAGGGGGTCCATAAAGAGACAGGAGCTAAAACGGCCTGTTTCAGACAGAGGCTGAACTGAAGGACCACATAAATAATAATAATAACTTTATTTATATAGCACCTTTGACAGACAAAGCAAAAGCAGTACAATGCAAAGCAAAGACATGAAACAGAAAACAATAACAGATCTGACCTTAAAAAGATGGCGGCGAGATGATAAAAAGTTTAAAAGAAAGATGATCTAAAGACAACATTACATAAAAGCAAAAATGGGTTTTAAGAAGTGATTTAAAAGAAGTTACTGATTCTGCCAGCCTTATCTCCTCAGGCAGGTCGTTCCAAACGGTCATCTTTAGATTTAAGCCTCGACTTTGGAACAGCCAGAAGGGCCCCACCTGAGGATGTAAGGCTGCGGGCTGGCTCATACGGGGGTCAGCATATCTGTTAGCTTGGAGCTTCAGACCCAGACGTGCTTTATAAGTGATCAGTAAAATCTTAAAGTCAATTCTAAAACGAACAGAGAGCCAACGGAGAGAAGCCAGAATTGGGGTGATGTGACGTTGTCTGTTAAAACCAGTAAGAAGCTGAGCTGCTGCATTCTGGACTAGGTGGAGGCGGAACAGGGATTTTTGTGTTATACCGGAAAGGAGGAAGTTGCAGTAATCTAGTCTAGAGAAAATGAAAGCGTGGATGATTTTTGGCATCGGCTTAATTCTGGAAATGGGTCTGATTTGGAGGAAGCAGGACTGGACGACTTTGTTAATGTGTGGCTTGAAACTCCGAGATTTCTGGCAGTGGGCTTCATGTAGGTGGATAGGGGACCAAGACTAATGGGGTTATTGGATGGATTAGGGGGACTAAACAGTATGACTTCTGTTTTTGAATTGTTGAGTTGAGCCTGTATAAGATAAATAAGGAGTTTTTTAAAACCAGTAGAGCCCCAGAATGTAAATATAGAGCTGCAAATGTGCTTGATACGCCCCCCTTTAAGACGGGTCCCACTTTACCACGCACCGTCTTTAGGCCCTTTCCTCCAGAGAGTCCCTCCCCAAGATCTACACTATTTCAGTTTTGTGCTCTGGATTGCATAATACAAAACAAATTTGTGTTCAATCAAATTACTACACCATTAACCTGGGGCTACGTTGTACTGCAGCATAGAAAAGCTGTAAACAGAGAACGGAAGGAAATGGGGGGTTAATAGCAGGTTAATCCTGCAACGCTCATTAGCGGTGGCATTACATAGATAATCTTTCAAAGCAACGCATAAACTGTTGTTCTAAGGCCAGTGATTGAAAAAATGTCTTAGGAGGTCTTTAATTTTTTTAAAAAAAACTCTCTAAAAGCCTTATCTCATATTTGAGATGTCAAGCAGGGAAACGATTCACAGCGTCTCCCCGCGACCACCTGCTGTGTCGACACGGAAAGGACAAAGAAGCTCATGTAAGCTCACGCGGTCAGTTCACTGGTCCATTTAACCTGCGGTGAAGAACAAAGACATCAAAAATCCACCATGTTTTCTGCAAAACTGAAAGAATTACAGCAGCTCTAAAGTCAATTACGTATAAACTTCCTAATGGGGTGTATTTGCAGTTGAATTGAGGGGTGCAGGACATAACAAAGGACGTTTATGACTCATGATAGAGAAGGAATGGATGTGTGATGCTTTTATCAGTTGGAATTTGTATTATTTCTGTCTAGCAGTGCAGCATGAAGCATCATTAAAGACACACTGTTTTCTGGGAAGGAGGAAGATTAGAATATAAGAAAAAAAAAGAAAATAATAATGTGCAGTTTATTGTAAAATACATGTACTCCCACCAAGAGGACTTTTTATCTGACAAGATGAAATGATTATTTTCAGTGTAGCACAGTGAGAGATCTATTCAGGATATGTGGATGATTTCGGCGTTGGTGTTTTGTTTTTTTAAAGCAATTATAAGGTTTGATCGGTGCCTCCTTCTGACAAAGAAAATGATTAATTTCTTTTCCAGTCCGCACTTAAATCTCACTTAGATTGAACCTTTTCAGATGGTGGTTGGACTGTGAATGTACGCAGGATGATGACGACTGAAAAAGAAACACTTTTCCTCAGAGAACATGAGTATTATGCACACTCTGGCACAATGAATAGGAATATTTACATGGGTGGGCGCATAATTATAGTGCACTATCCATCAGGCTGAGCAGCAAGAACGACTCGAACACTAATACACACACTGCTTTTATCAATCGCCTATATAATTAGGATTGTTTTTTTAGGCTTTTAACTTGAGAGCTATAGCTGTAAGAGCTGGCAAACACATTTAGAGAACAGAGACAGTGTTAAGTTAAAAAGCAAAGCCGTGAAAATGAGAACGGAAGAAAAGGAATTCATTCTAATTTAATAGTCATACCTGTTTTTCTCGTTTTTAAAGCCGAGAGGTGAGTGAATGCTGACAGACTCTGAGTAAATAAAAGGCTTCAAAGAATGTGACATTCAGAAAAGCATGTGGGAAAACCTAACTATGCATGTTAAAGCATATGAAACATGTCAAAGTGATGCAACATTTCCACTAAATTGTGTGTTTTGACAATCAATCAACAAATTATGTAAAAAACAACCAGAATCCAGTTGATGAAACGGTCGGTGTTTTATAGTTTATATGGAATTTATATGGAAAACTTTTTATTGTTTGTGTGGAATAAATAGAGGAAGAAAAAAATGAGTAGTTAGCATCAGCAGATATAGCGCTAAATAACCTTGTTCACAACCTTTTTACAGCAAACAGTGTGAATCTGTATGTTTTATATAGAAAAGTTCACCTTTCAACATCACCCTATAGATCAATACTAGAGTTTGAAAAGTAAATGTTAAGATAGTCATTTCTATTATCTTCATTGTCTATTTTATTTATTTTTTCCACTGTATTCTGTCCTGCATGACTGTCGGAGTCTGCCTGAAGATGATTTTTACTGACTCGTCGCTCTGAAACAGTTGACAATAAAAAAAGCAACCTTGAACCGCCGTGCCTGAAGAGATACAGAAACTCAAACATCATAAAGGGAACATCAAAAAGAAGAAGCTGTCACAGTCCCGACCACACTGAATGACTGACGGGTGATCTCAGAGTGCAGTGCAGAAACACTACAGCAGGGAGTGACTGTAGAAGCAGACAAAGTAAACAAAAAGAGTTAAAGATACACTGTGGAGTTTTCTTGTCAACAGAGTTATGTTTACATCATGTTTCATACCAGAACCTGTTGTGTGAATCCCAACAAACATGTTAAATCTATTTCATTCATCTTGAAACACTTGCAAAGCCGTTTTTTTCAGACTAGTTTCTTGGTGCATTACTGCCACCAGCTGCCAATCAGTGGAATAGCATGTTCATCCCATTAGCGTTACTGGCCTCTGCAGTCAGCAGTGATGTGTATTGACACACATGCAAATCCTCACATGCTAGTAGAGCTGTAAACAAAAACAAGGGCTCGCTCATAAAAACATTGCTCCACAGCGCCATTGGTGGTCAAAAACTCCAAATGGTGCCTTTAAGTGGTTTCCTGTAACTTATAGGGGACATATCGTGCTTTTTGTGATTTTTTGTTATTTTTGTTACAATTTCATTTAACAGATGCTTTAACCCAAATTTTTATACTGTCATGATGTCAGACATCTATGTTAGACATGGCCACATGTGTGTAAACCTGTGTAAAATGCCCCATCCTGCAGCTTCAGCCTGCTCTGAATGTTTCATTTGCAATGTTACCTCTACTTCCTCCTCTTGATGACATCAGATTGTTCGCACATGCCCATAAACGGCCGTCCATTTTGTAGGCTTTGTTGCTGAGGTTGTCCCACAGGTTGTTGGCGTTGTCCACTTCCATTTCAAGTAAAGACCATAAAAAAGAAGTGAAATCCTGCTGCTACTGTTTAAAAAATACATCTAAACTAAAAAACATCTAATTTTAAAAACATTTGTGGATAAAACAGTTCACATTTCAAGTCTAAACAGATGTTTTTCTCACATTCAGAGCAGGATAACATCTGTTGTGTTTTATTCACAAAAATGTTGGCACGGTACGTTTCTGCAAACCCCAGATACGTTTAATCTCTATGTTTCAATACGTTTAATATGTAGCATATCAACATTTCTACAATACTTAACATGGGGAAAGTGACGTAGCTCAGACGACATTTATATGAGCTCATTTCCATGTTAGGAGGAGGCGGGTTGGGTGGTTGGTTTGAGAGTTAGTTGAATGGCAGAAAGGTGCAAAAGCATCAAAGCAGCAGAGACCACCGCTCGCTTCCTGTTTCAACTGACAAAACCTGGTATTTTTAGCGAGACGTCGGGACATTTGCAGCCGTTTTTCTGGCGACAAAACCGTGTATTTTAACCCAAACCATGATCTTTCCCTAACCCTAAACAACAATGGTTGTGCTTCAACCTAATCAGACTTTAACCACAGAGTTGTCACATCATAAAACTTAATTATTCAACTGATAACGGCCATTTAATGCGGCGTCAAATGACACAACATTGAAACGTAGAGATTCAACGTATCCGTGGTTTGCAGAAACGTACAATGTCAATATTTTATTCCATTGATTGGATTGAAACACATTCATCACAGCCAAAGAAAGACAATGAAAAGGTTCTGACATTCAGACGTGACAGATTAAAAGTGCACTCTTATGAATATGCGATTGTTTTTACAATTAGATTTTTAATCTGTTATTAACAAACCAATGGATTTTATTCCAACATGTCATCACAAAATAAGAAATTCAACTTCTTTGTAAATGTTTTACACTTTAAAAATGTTGCTGAGCCCTAAACGTTCTTTCAAACCTGTAAACCATTTTATTATCACATTTTAAAATTAATACAGTAAAGTTTTGTAACAATGAAACAAATATTTTGACTCTATTGTTATAAAAAGATAATAATTACAGTCTTGTACAAAAGATGTTTGATGGATTTTTCACAAAAATCCTTAAAAGACAGTTTAACTTTTTCAAATCTTTGTCTTAGAATAAAAACCCAAAATATTTCATCTGACATCTCTGAATAAAATGCATTTGTGAGGATAAAGGGAGGGAGGGGATGTAACTTTAAGTTACAACATATAAATTATTCAACTAAGTCTCTCAGTTCAGACCGATCTCTTCTTCAGTCGTTGTCTGCGTCTCTGGGTTTGAGACCGGAGCATCCCGAACACCCACCGAGTCCCTTCTCCTTCACATTGTAGTCGAAGCGAGGCAGCACCAGAACGCTGCCTTCCGGTTCGTTTTTGGATGTAGCGTCACTCAAGGCCCTCTCCTCCTCCACGGACATGATGTTCTTCACCAGACACGTGATGGCCGCGTCGATGTTGGTGTTGTCCTGAGAAGACGGAGGTTAAAGAGACATAAACAGGGGAGGAGAGAGCGAGATGTAACAACAGACTAACTAGCTTATGATGTTGTTTTCAAAAGCTCAATTGTCCTCGTACACACTCAAACACAAAACCAAAGTTTTCAGATTTATCCATTCTGGTGACTGTTTTTGAAAATATCTGTTTTCATTATTTTCAAAATAATGGGTACCACTTAACAATAAGACTACCCTTATAAAGATTTTATAAATGGTTTCTAATTAGGTTATTAATTAGGTTGTCACTTCATATATTATGTGTAAACAATTATAAACAAGTTATAACAGTTTTCATACAACTATTTGGCAAGATCAAGTTACTGCTTACAACTCATTAATCTTACTAATGAGTTACTAACATTTATTACTGACAAAAGGGAGCCTTGCTGTAAAGTGTGAAACACCTGTAACCAACATGAAGCATCACAATATACAACTTTAATATCCACTGTGTGTAACAACCTGATAGCATATGTCATCAACACCTGTGATAATAACGAGGACGGCTGCTGATAGCGTGCTGGAAATGTCAAGGTAAACAATATTGCCAAAGCCTTAGTGTATGAATCTAATCATATGCCATAATTTGATATGCCAAATGAAACTTTTTTGACTATTAAGATATGCAGACGGTGGTTAAATGCTACTAACTTATGGACAAATATCTGATGAAGCTGACAGGTATAAGGTAAGATAAGTAACCAATTTGATCTGAGGCTTAACAGTACAGAAAAATGTGGGCTCACTATTTGGCAAGCAAAAGGTCACTGTTGCCCTTTTTATCTAATATGTTATAACAGCTTATTAATGATTTATAAAGTGTTAACAACTTATTAATAAACTATTCATAAATCCTGTATAAGGGTAGTCTTATAGTAAAGTGGCACCAAATAATGTCTTTTCAGATTTAAGCTGTGTACTCTGGAGCGGTGAAAGTGAACCAAAAAAGTAAAAATGCGGCCGTAAAAACCAAAACAATGAGCTGAAAGAAGCTAAAATGCTCTGTAGAGCTGAGGAGAATTTCAGAGTAGGGTGATAAAACTCTCGTCAGTATAGTCAGTTTTACAATTGTAAAATAAAAAATATAAATTAATGCAGCTTTAAATTCCTTAAAGATCCCCTCCAGCTGTATATAAGATTCTCTACTTTGAATAATATGAAATTTGTGTCTAATGTGTTTTTTTCCACAAATCTTGCTTTCCCGCTCCAGCAGATGAAAGTGAAAACAGCCTTTTAGTGCCAAACTGCACATAAATCATTCATCAACATCCAACTGAAGCAACAACGAGCAAAACAAATTTTTCGAGTGGAGGAGAAACTTTAACAAATCAGTAAATTAATCAAATATTCTTTTGAACAGCAGCTACAACTGAAAAAGACAACAACTTTCCCCATTAAGTTAATCCAGTCAAACTTTATTACATTATATTATTAACTTTATTATAACTATCTCTCCACTCAGTCACTAAACATAGTCTGTAAGTGTAGAAACTGGCAAACATGGTCATGTGACACAAACAATTACTTACTTAATTACCACAAGATAAACCATCATTGTGTTAAACTTATTTCTTAACTGTGAAGTACTTTTTTTTTTACTGTGCAAAAAAAGAGATTAGAAAGTAAACACAAGCAAAAGGACATGAAAGCAGATTAAAAGTATAACGGATCTAATTTGCGCGCTATAAATAGCTGTTGCTTCTAACTTGCCCCTTCAAATATAGATCAATTGAGTAAGTAGATAAATAAAATCTAATCAACCAAAGAGAACAGCTATACCACAACAAGCTCCTTGTCCATATCCCCCCCAAAAAACAGGCAGAAAATCCCTCTAACTCCTCGTAGGCTCTCAGTTACAAATGAAGACGCTGTTGGTAATTTTTAGTTGGGTGTTGGTAATTTTAGCTGCAGCGGGGTAATTGCATTAATACGTGTGTTAATTGGCGGCCGACAACACGGCAGCAAGAAGGAGCAGCTTTATCTCCAGAAACCAGGCGGTGTTAGTAAATGAACTTGACACTTTTCACGGCTAAATGTTTCCTTTTCTACTTTACAGAGTCAACTTTGTGGTTGTGAATTTGTCACTTCCTGGAGTGGAGGAAGGATGCCAATGACCAGACAACTGGATTTTTAAATTTTGTGGTTTCGACACAAGAGCCAAGTGTATATTCACATTAAACTGTTAACCAGTGCAGCTTGAAAACTGAGAAAAAGGAGAGGAGAGTTGGCATGAAGAGAAGAGAGACTGTTAAATATAGAAAGAAAAGAACAACTAAGTGAGGCAGAGGAGTAATGAGAAATGCGCCTAGAAAATATGCAGTGACATTTGTTTACAGTGGAAATGAATGAAGACAGCGACGGAGAACAGAAAAAGAAACAGATCACAGTTTATAACAATATTTGCATTCCTCATGGTAACATTAACACGCAGAAGAACATCAGGTCTTACCTTGGCAGAGGTTTCAAACCAGCCGACGAATCCGTACTCCCTGGAGAAGTTCTCCAGTTTGGGCAGTTTAGGGCACAAACCGTGCCGCCGCTGGTCACATTTGTTGGCCAGTAGAACAACTGGAACCGGCCTCCCGTTGCTCAGGGCGACCTAACAAAAAAACAGATTAGGAAATGTGATGTGACTTAAAACAGAACAGAACAGCAGCTCTAAGGAGATGACTAAGATTTCACCACCTAAAGTCTGCATTTCTTCACCAAATACATCATAGTAGAGCAGAAAAGTCCAGTTTCAATGGATTTTATAGATGAGGCCAAGAAATACAGTGCAAAATAGATATCTTTAGCAGGCTTCAGTATTTAATAATCCACTGGTCATATAACTAAGTGAAAAAGAGAAGTTTTCATGGGCTAAATGTGAAGATAAAACCACCAAAGCTTGTTGTTTATTCCTCCTCTGATATCATATAAATATGTTAAACATGTATTTAGTTAAGATTGTCATCAGTCATTTGTAAATACAGCTTAAAAGGTAAAGTTGACCAATATAAACCAAACTAAAAGTCTTCTGTTTGTTAGCAGACTGGACATGTTGTTATTTGAAGAAGGAAATCTAAGTTATAAAGTAAACAGTAAGCTTAACCTTTGGATGTTGTACTGTTTATCTCTGAGTGAAGTTTGTCCTAATTTACTGCTGGTTTTTACAATTTGTGGACGTTTCCAGTGTATTTCTGTAGCTGGACATAGAGCTGTAATCTCTACTGCCTGTATGTCTTTTTCATGGTTGCTCATTTTTATCTTTTATTTTATGTTACTGTTTAACTATGTATTTATTTATTCATGTAGTGCATGTCTTCTATGTTATTCTAACGGCTGCTGCGAGGCCGGTTTCCCTTGAAGAGACAATAAAGTTAAAAGGAAAGGCTCACAACTGTTCAAGTTTGTCTTAAAACAATGGTCAGATGCTTACAAGTGCTTACAGTGTATGTGAAGGGGGACAAAATCCTTTGTGTTTTAGCTAAAATGTGTTTAAAGTTTATCTGAAGTTAATATGAAGCTTCAGCTGTCTGGTTTAGTCAAATAAAGCAGATATCTCCCACGGTTACAATCTTCTTAGTAAAATATTCCCTATTCGTGTGTTGACGGACAGTTTTCCTGTTCAGCTGCAGTTGAAGGATCGTAACATTAAGAGGGAATTTTGCAATAAAAAGACTTTAGTATTAAAAGATATTGACTTGATTAGACTAATTTGGATGGTTGAGGCTTCATATTAGCCTCAAGTAAACTTTTAAACACATTTTTGTACAGAAGGAGGGCTGTGGAAGTGGTCCTCCATCACTAAGAGATCTCTTAGTGGCCATGGTTACCTGACAATTGTTTTAAGACTGACTTGAAAAAGTGTGAATGTATCCTTTAAGTGAAGTGAAGTGAAGTCACTGACAGACCAGACTTTCAGTCACATATTTAGATCTCAATCTGACGTTTATAGTTGGAAGCGGCTGAGAGAAAAACATAACCGCACATTTTACTGTCGATGGAATGAAAATAAATATCCACACAGTGCATCCAACATCCAATGTCACTGCAGAGGTTACTAAAGGGTAATGTGGGAAATCATGACTGCAGAATAAGTAGACAAAGCAGCCGACGTCACAGATTAAAGGTTCCACTTGTATATTACAAAAGTCTGTAGCCGCTTCCTCACATGAATTGCAGCTGTAAAACTAATTAGAGGGTGGATGCTTTCTAACCCTTTCCTTCCCTTTCTCCTTCACTTATTTCCTTTCCAAATTTACCTTTGAGTCCAGGTCTCCTTTCCACTTGAGGACGGCCTGAAACGTGGAGAGTCGGGTCATGTCGAAGACGACGAGAGCCCCTACGGCCTCTCTGTAGTACACACGTGTCATGTTGCCATAGCGTTCTTGTCCTTCAAAAAGAAAACAGAAGAAAAGACGACAGAATAAGTAACATTTATGAGGTCTATGTTACAAACGTGATCAGAACAACATGGTGAGGAATTAGTTGAACGATTCAGGAGTTTCAGTTGTTGTATTATGTGTCTTTCTGCTCTCTCTATACACAGCACTTTATAAAGCTTTTTATTTATTTTATTACTACTACTATTATTATTATTATTGTTATTATCCTAATCAAAGTGTTTCTAATGTATGCCATATCTAATAGGCACATTTTTGGATTAACAAACACCCAAGTACCACCCCCTAGTTGCACCTTTCTAGTTAATGGACCAAATATGGCGTCACCCGTATCCCTTCTTCCCTTGCCTCTGTTAATCTTGGACAACGATTGGTCTGAAGTCACACAACTATATATCCAACCCATCTTTGTAGACGACCCATTGGCTTGTTCTTCATACTACAAGTGTTGCTGGAGGTCTCGTCTGTCTAGAATCAGTTGAGCCATTCAGGAGTTTCAGAAACGGATCTCAAATATTCACGTGTTGTGGCTGCAACCTCAAAGTCCGTCTGACACTTTATAAAACTTGATTAGATACCTGAAAATGTTCTTAACTCAAACCTTATCTTGATTACAGATCAACTTAACATAGATACATGTAGTAAGTCTTTCTTTCTGGTCTGTATTTGAAGAGTTTTAATTCAAACAAAGACTCAAGAGCACACCGTCAGTAGTTCCTGCTGAGTCACAGTTATTTCTAATTTACTGTTATTTGTAAGATTTCATTCATATATATATATATATATTTCTACATGCACTGAGATGTTTGATTCTAATTCAAATCTCACAAAAGTTATTTGTAAAATAGAACATTTAATCCAGTGTTTAACCAGTTTTTTGAAGGGTAGATGTCACTGTTGTTGATGAATACTTTATATTTTCCACATTTCTGACTTGCATCGTAAACACAATTAACTGTTAATATGTGTGAAACGTATATATGGCAAATAAATTGGAGGAAAAAACGGTTTATGATATGTTGACTGAATAATAAAATGTGAAAGAATGAGAAACGGAGTAAAATTAAATCTTGTTAAGCCGTGAGTTCGTGCAGAAAAATACATCTTTTGTTGAATCTAAGTATGTGTGTATGACCGTGTGCGTCATACACACATACTGAATATATGAATAAGTCTCTATCCTGGAAGCTAACTTCCTCCACATGATCCTAATATAGTGGTGAATCAACAAGTGAGCATCTGACACGCACACACACACAAACACAAACACACAAACAAGCAGCCTGAGAGTTGTCAGCAAATGTTATCTCCGTGTTTCACTCACCTCAGCAGAGTGTGAGAAAGACTTTAAACTACCTCTTAAAACTATCCGATCACCGCTAACAGTTCAGACTTTAGAATAAGACCTCGTAGGTCTGCATGTGGGTCACATAAAACCTAAATCAGATTTAGTTTTGGAGCACAAGTGATACCTGTTAAAGGAATAGTTTGACATTTTGGGAAATATGCTCTTTCAGTTCCTTGCCAAGAGTTAGATGAGAAGACCAGTACAACTCATGTCTGAAATGGTATCGATGTTTTCATCTAACTCTCAGCAAGAACACGAATTTCCCAAAATGTCAAATTCTTCCTTTAATATCTCTATTGCAGTGGTGGAAATTAACTAAATCCATTTACTCAAGTACTGTTTTGAGGTTGTACTTTACTTGAGTATTTCCATTTGATGCTACTTTATACTTTCTACTCCACTGCATTTATTTGACAGCTTTAGTGACTTTTCAGATGAAGATTTGACACAATGGATAATATAACAAGCTTTTAAAATACAACACATGGTTAGAGATGAAACCAGTGGTTTCCAACCTTTTTGGGCTTTTGACGTCTTACAAAAAGCAGTGTGTAGTCGGGGTCACATTTCAGATGTCTATGAGTTGTTAACAGCTCCACCAAATAGTGATTTTTCCCTCTAAACTTCTCACATGCTTTCATTTCAATAAATGTTCAAATGATCCAATAGTTCACCAAAAATCAACAGATTTGTGTATCAGAACTTTGTTAATCATCTCACGACCCCTCAGATTTATCTGGTGACCCTTTGGAGGGGCCCGACCCCTAGTTTGTGAACCACTGGACTAAACTAGCTAACTGTATATAAAGTAGTTGAAACTAGCTCCACCTCCAGCAGCTACAACAGTAACATGCTGCTCTAACACTGATGCTTCACTATTAATAATCTAATGATGTCATATATAATAATATATCAGTCAGAGGGACCAAACCACTACTTTTACTGCAATACTTTAGCTACATCAAGCTCATAATACTTATGTACTTTTACTTAAGTAGGATTTTAATGCTGGACTTTTACTTGTAATGGAGTATTTTCACTTTGCTGTATTGGTACTTTTACTCAAGTAAATGATCTAAATACGTCTTCCACCACTGCTCTATTCTCTGAGCTGCACATTAGCATCTATTTGTATTTTAGTAATTGACTTTGTGGTTCAAATGTGTTGTTTTTTGAGATCTTATCTTCTTACACAAATGAATGAATATCAGATTGTAAGTCTGTACTCGCTAAAAGTGAAGTTGCATTTATTTGTGACAGATCCAGTACAAAACGTCTACTGGGAATCTGCCAGTTTAGCCCTGAGTGAAGCTAACCTCCATACTGGTCAACAAAAAGATGTCATGACTGGAGAACTCAGAAAGAAAGGCCTTTAACTTAACTAATCTTGACACAAGCAGCTAATAAAACATTGCAAATGTTGTGGTGTAAAAAAAATTGACTTTGCAAACACCTTGTGATGGACCAGTGAAACACTCCCTCACTCACACAAACCAGTGATGCAATTATCACTTTCATGTGCTGGCAAGAATAATCTGCCAGCTGTGTGTGTGTGTGAGAGAGAGAAAGACACACTGTCAGAGTTTAAAAGTCACCATGCAGTGACTCCAGCAGCAGCTCCAGTATGAAGTCATCACTGGTTTGCTGGTCTAAAGTCCGTCTAGCTAACAGCCTCAATAGGATGTCTTCATGTAAATGACGCCTCTTATCAGCTATCATGTTGCTCAACACCCGCAGAAGATAAACTGTAACATGTGTGTGTGTGTGTGAGAGAGAGAGAAACAGAGCTGAGAGACAAGGAAGAACAGTGTTTCTAAAAGTACATCAAATTAAACTAGAGAGACGTGATGGTTTTATAATCAGAAAACAAAGAGTTTTTCTTCTTTTATGACACCTAATCTGGTGGGTAATGAGACATGCTGGAGGGTAAACTCAACATTTCATCTGCAGAAATGGAGGTTTACCACATCTTGCAGGCGGTCACTTCTCACATCATGCGTCGTCATTGTCGGATGCATCAGCAAAATGCAGCTTTTCTATGTTTGGCTCGTTAGTTGCATCGTATTTGTACAGTCCAAGTTCAACTAAGTGCCAATTAGCTATGACAAGTGGATTTGACATTTTAAAATATTCATAATTATGCATTTATGACTAGCTAAAACTTTAATTTAAGATTTCTCTAACTACATTCTTTCTATTTTCTTATTATTTGCTGCATCCATGCCCAAATAGACACAACAATACCATGTCTTACATGATATAAAACCACTTTCATACAGATTTGAAGTATGTTTTTTATGCTAAATAAGCATTTTGACGTGTATGACACCTTCCTAAAATAATGGCCTGTGTCATTTTTTAACAAAAATTATTTTTTTTGCCTAAATCATCTCCTCATGACGCTGGCCGCCTCTGGTAAAATCACCCACATCCTCAGTTGAACAGATCATGCGATTCTACCCCTGTAGTATAACGGTCTGCGTCAAGAGTGTGACTAAATCGTCATTTTGCGTTGTTATTTAGTCTTTTTATTCAGTCTTTTTAGTCAGCAAAATAGCTAAGTCCATGTAGCTAGCATTAGCATTTAGCAAAGAATGGGAAGGCTCCAGAGTCTGTGGCTGTTACAAGTGATTAAAAGGCTTTTTGTTAACTCTTTTCTGCCTTTTAAACAATATTTCATCTACAGTTTTTGTCTCATTTTTTCCACATTACATGATCTAATTAAGAAAGATTTGAATACCGTGTTGTAATCTAACAGCTAGAAATTATGTGTATAACTAAAAAATTACAAAGGATCCTCTTTACTTTTGTTTTTATTTAATGAAAATCTCACTTGAACATAATATTAGTAATCATAACATCATTTGACCGGTATTATAGTAGCCTGTTGTGCAGTGTCTAGAGGCAGCTTGCACACCATGAAGAATTTTTCGTGTTTTCTGAGAAACCTGAATAAATGACTTGGGCCGTTACTGGTGACAAGATGCAAAACTGAGTATATATGAGTCTCCAAGGAGCCATGAACATTTACCATAACATCTAAACTTTATAGATGGTAAATTATGTCTAATAATATTTGATTCTCTAGACTATAAGTAAACTTAACCTTGATACCAGTTTTTAGAAAACCTGAACCCAATCTAAACCTGAACCTGACCCACATACAATATCATGTATTACATGATTATAACGTCATTTAGAGGTCACTTGATGTTGTGTTTGGTGTCATATTTGAGTAATTCATGTGTTTTTGACTTGTCGGACGTATGCAGCTACAAGCAAAGCAAATATTACAAATCTGACAGAATCCATGAATTAATTAAAAACTAATCAAGAGTCTGGTAGACCTAAACTTCAAAATGACCTAAACCTACTAGTTTTACCTGAAGCACAGTGACACATTAGTGTCACATGGCGATGCAGTGGTTATCCTATTCTTTACTTAAGTAAAAATAACAATATCACAATGAAAAAACACTTAATTACAAGTAAAAATCCTGCATTCAAAATCTTATTTAAGTAAAAGTCAGTAGAGTATTGTCAGCAAAATGTACTTAAAGTATCAAAAGTGAAAGTAATCATTATGTAAAATGGCCCAATTTAGAGTTAAAGTTTAAATATTAAAACTGTTTAATTGTAAGCAGCATTTTAATGTTGTCATGATGGCTAATTTTAACACCTTATACTGTTGAATAGTCTAATTTATATGCTCAATCTTAGCATATATGACAAACTAATCATGTGTTTTACATATAAAATATTGATTTAGAAAGTAACTTTAGTGCTGAAATAAATGTAGTGGAACAGAAAGTACAATATTTCCCTCTGAAATGTAGTAGAGTGGAAGTATGAAGTAGCACAAAATGGAAATAGGCAGTGGTGGAAAGTAACTGAGTACACATAAACCTAAATCAGATTTAGTTTTGGAGCACAAGTGATACTTGTTAAAGGAACAATTTGACATTTTTGGGAAATATGCTCTTTCAGTTCCTTGCCAAGAATTAGATGAGAAGTGGTCTGAAGTGGTATCAATGTTTTGATCTAAGTCTCAGCAAGAACACGAATTTCCCAAAATGTCAAATTCTTCCTTTAATATCTCTATTGCAGTGGTGGAAATTAACTAAATCCATTTACTCAAGTACTGTTTTGAGGTACTTGTACTTTACTTGAGTTTTTCCATTTTAAGCTACTTTATACTTTCTACTCCACTGCATTTATTTGACAGCTTTAGTTACTTTTCAGATGAAGATTTGACACAATGGATAATATAACAAGCTTTTAAAATATAACACATTGTTAGAGATGAAACCAGTGGTTTCCAACCTTTTTGGCTTTTGACGTCTTACAAAAAGCAGTGTGTAGTCGGGGTCACATTTCAGATGTCTATGAGTTGTTAACAGCTCCACCAAATAGTGATTTTTCCCTCTAAACTTCTCACATGGTTTCACTTCAATAAATGTTCAAATGATCCAATATTTCACCAAAAATCAAAAGATTTGTGTATCAGAACTTTGTTTTCTCTTCTTTCCTCTCCCATTAATCATCTCGCGACCCCTCAGATTTATCTGGTGACCCTTTGGAGGGCCCCGACACCTATGTTGGGAACCACTGGACTAAACTAGTTAACTGTATATAAAGTAGTTGAAACTAGCTCCACGTCCAGCAGCTACAACAGTAACATGCTGCTCTAACACTGATGCTTCAGTATTAATAATCTAATGATGTCATATATAATAATATATCAGTCAGAGGGACCAAACCACTACTTTTACTGTAATACTTTAACTACATCAAGCTCATAATACTTATGTACTTTTACTGCAATACTTTAACTCCATCAAGCTCATAATACTTATGTACTTTTACTGCAATACTTTAACTCCATCAAGCTCATAATACTTATGTACTTTTACTTAAGTAGGATTTTAATGCAGGACTTTTACTTGTAATGGAGTATTTTTACATTGCTGTATTGGTACTTTTACTAAGTAAATTATCTGAATACTTCTTCCACCTCTGGAAATCGGCTACTCAAGTACAAATACCTCAAAATTCCTACTTAAGTACAGCACTTGAGTAAATGTACTTAGTTACATTCCACCACAGGCGGTTTCTGGCAAATATAACCACAATCTGAAGGCAGCTGCTCCTTCACATTTTCCCTGCATGAAGCCAAACTTTTACGCACCGGCGATGTCCCAGAGCTGCAGCCGCACCACCGTCTTGTGATCCCAGTTGAGCACTTTGAGGGCGAAGTCGACTCCGATGGTGGCCCGGTAGTGCTGGGAGAACACTTGGTGGACGTATCTCTTTATGATGGACGTTTTCCCGACTCCCAGGTCGCCGATGACCAACACTTTCAGCAAGCGCTCGTGCTGCATAGCTGCTCCGGTTGAGAGCGCGCGCGTTAAACGGATGGAACGGTGATGTCTCCAATTAATGGGTCGCGCGTGGAAAAGAGACGATTACAAAATGTGAAGGGTTTGGCCATTGACAGCAGTACTGATGGATCTACATATATATGCAAAAAATAGCCTGTAAATCATACTTTATACAACATTTTACCGAACTAAACAGTAAAATGCGCACAAGTGATGAGCAGTTACACTAAACACTGACTCTCAGTATAACTGTGATGTAAGCAGTGTTGAAAAAAAGTCGCTATAAACTCACTGTTGAGTCCCGCAGATAGAAAATCAACCCGCACAGGAAAAGTCTGTTAAAATGTCGTTCCGATTGTACCGGTGTCATCCTCGCTCGCTCTACCGAAATGCTGCTTATCTGTCTGTCAGTGTGCAAAAGTTTACAGTAGTAAAAAAAAAAAAAAAAAGAAGAACTTGCTGGATGTCAAACGCTGTCGTGGCTGAGAAGTCAAGGAAGTGTGGTGTGTTGTTTAGCCTGCGGTGTGTGTGCACATCTCCTCAACTGTTTGCTTTGCAGGCATCACGTCCTCACAAAAAAAAAACACACACTGAGACTGCGATGAAGAAGCCTGTCAGCAGTTTGCTCTGCAGCTGTCTGCGCCACGACCACGCCCCCCACCTCCGCACTGTGTTTGTGTGTGTGTCATAGGCTACTTTTAGGAACAAATTTGGGGGTAGGTTTGGACAAGTAGTGGTTATGGTTAGGGTAAGTCCCCAGGAAATGAATGTAAGTTTATGTAATGTACCCAAAAAGTGACGACGATCTGATCTGATGTGTGTGTGTGTGTGTGTGTGTGTGTGTGTGTGTGTGTGTGTGTGTGTGTGTGTGTGTGTGAGAGAGAGAGAGAGAGAGAGAGAGAGTCTAGTGGCCGCTTTATTAGATACACCGGCATTTAAATGAAAGCATTAGTGAATCATGTGGCTGCAACTCAAAATAGCACATATAGAAAACTTTTAGTGTTTGAATGCTACGTCATTATTCGACTTTATGCATAACACATTGTTTTGTTTTGTTTTTACAGGGGTTTCAGGCCTTCCTTCAGACAAAGCTTGGAAAAAGGTGTCCCCTCACTCCCCCTTTAGTTTCGTTCAATTCCTGGATACTTATGGGCTCATGATTATGTTATTTGATCCCACAGACACTCAACAACTGAGCCAACATAGCCTATTATTACTGTTTGACATAACTTCAGACTACACCAAATACATATAAAAAGTCTTTCCTAAGGTGTTAATTAGTTTCCGACTCTGAGAAAGTGGGAAAAACAGTAAAATTCTCCAAAACTACTGTATCTCTGAACTGTCTCTTTAACCAAATCACACACATTCAGGTTGTTCTATGTGATCTCCTTTTGATAACTAATGTTATAACTATTGTAATGTTTTTTCACTTCTAATCACTGAATCTCTTTGGAGACCTCCTTCAGAGGCCCGCCTCCCACTTCAATTTATTATATTATATATACTGATTAAATCTTTGTTTTGTATTGTTTTTTATTTGTTAGGAGTGTTTTGTGTTTGTTGCTTCATGACAGAGTCAAACAAGATGCACAGAGTGTGAACACAATATGAGAAACACCTTACAACATAATGCTGAATCTCATAAAGTTAATGTTTGTTGTGTTCATAACAGTGCAGTTTTCCTCACATCTGAATACTATGTCTATGTTTTGTTTTTGTTTTTTTACCATATAAGTAAGTGTTTGCCACTGATGCAATCAACAGGATGACAGTATTTAATGAAACTGTGAAGTTAGGTGGCAACCAGATCAGGTTCCACTCAACAGCACGGATCATTTCTCCAAATAGAGGTAATACAGACAATATAGAGTTTCCAACCACAGAAAATGTAAATGTATCTTGAATGCAAAAATCCCCAGACTGCACCATACAGGTAGCTGTAATAAAGATATATACATTTACATAACATGTCTGATTTCAACGTTATTAGTGCCAAAGTGTGCTTAAGAATTGTTGCTGGTCATGTGTGTATTTCCATTGCCACAGTCTGCATGTTATTAAAATTATTTCTGGTAGGAGAATGAGCTATGTTGCAAAGCATCAACAATGTTAACGGAGCCAGATGTGGATTATTTTTTCCTTCTAAATGCCAGCTCACATTCTCTCAACACTCTAAATCTTAACATAATTTTACCCAAGAAAGCTTCTGAGAACAGGGAAAATGTTCTCATGTGAAGGATCCTCTTCTCCTCCTCATCTCTGGTACAACATCTAGCCACACACACGGTTTCGTGCCGTATGTGTAAAAACTACATTTCCCAGCAGCGTGTCCAGTTCCGTGTCTGCGCATTTGCATTTGCTCCCACAGACGGCGCAGTGAGAGTGCAGCTTCCCTCTTGTTGCACTTGTCTCCAAAAATAAACATGTCCAATACAAAAAATATTTATTTAAAAAAAACCCAATAAAATAATATTGTATAATAGTGTCTGTGGTACTCCGTTGTAATTTTATAGTAGTTTGCAGTAATTATCATTAATTTATCTCATATCACAACAGGATTATTGTACAGTTCTGTGGACATCTAAGATTCTGAACAGACCTCAAGTCCTCTCAAAATCAAATATAGTCAAGTAGCCGACTTAATGTGTATTATTTCTGTTTTCCATCAATTATACTGACACTATCTATCATTTTGTCAGATTTTTTCACAAAATCATACCCAGTATCCAGTTAGACTGATGTTTTTCTTCTGATATTTCTTTATCATGTCCATAAAAATGTTTGTTATTTAAGCTTTTATCACAGTGTTGCTTGTTTCCCCACAGTGTTGCGCCTGTGCACGGTCCTTTACGGTAGTGGTACTGATGCGGGATGAGTCAGGCTATATGATGCTGCTGCTACTGCTGCCATTTCATCAGCAGCGAAAACCTACAAACACACACCAAACACACAAATGATACGGCGGGATTCCCCTCTGACAGCGAGCATCCTGCCCTCTTAAACAGCGACGGTTCTCGGTGTCGAAACTGAGAAAAGCGGCTCGTTCGTGGTTTATTCGTGGCTTCGGGGTGAAAGCGCAAGATCCGTTTTTTCTCTCTTCTTTTTGCACCTGCTCTGTTTTTCTATATCTGCTCTCGGGCCTGACATTAACAAGGAAATCAGCCCTGACTCCAGGGCCTACACCAGCCTCTGTCACCGGGGCTGTGAGAGAAGCATCGACCCCCGGAGGTTTTGCCACTGCTTCGGTTATTTTGCTGCGTCCTGCGGATCCATCCAGACACACTCGTCGGTGCCATGGAGCCCACATCAGCCTGGTCCTGAACGGCGCAAACAAACAACTATTCTGACTGATATCAGGCTACACTTCACTCCTGCTCCAAGTAGGTTTTCTAAGCATTTCCCTCTCTGTATTCACGTTTTCTGCTTTGCTATTAATCAGCTGAAAGCCTGAAAGTGAACACACAGGCCTAGTTTCTGTCATGATGTGCTCTGTGTGGTCTAATAATAGCCTGTGATGAAAACAATCTGCTAAAAGACGTTTTTATGAGTAGGCCTACACACTCTGCGCTTATATCCTAATATGTAATAAACCCTATAATAGCTCATAAATGCGCTTTATAGTTCACATGTCACCTGTGAACACATAAATATATGAAAAAAATGAACATTGCACGTTTTGGAAAGTCTTCACAAGTATCACAACTGAAATCGCTTTTTAGGAATGTTGATTAATATTTGATGTCTAATAAATTAAACATATTTCACACCATATGTCCTAATAAACTGAAAATAGTGCAACCATAATGCACAAAACCACCACAGACTGCTTCTGTAAAAGTGATTTGTAAGAGGTCCCCCACGTGAGTATCTAGTGATTTATATTTCGGATCTGACACATATTTGAGGCACATCTGTAAATGTTGGATATGTGATATGCTGTGTTTCGTGGTGGACCTCCAAATTGCATCCGGTGTGAGCCCATAAGGCTGCTATTCACCGGGGATTCAGCCACTAATGTTTGCATACCGACCGAGCTACGCAACCCGACTCCACAGAGACACGGAGGGGGTGATGGGAGGCTGAGTCTGGCTCTCTGCCCGCCCGATGGCCTGGTCTGGGATAGCTGTGGTGTAGTAGTAGCCTACTAGAGAATAGAAAGTCCCTCTCTCATTTGTGTTTCTAAAAATAACCGACTTTAAAGCCCATTTCCCCTTTCTTTGCATCATCGTCTTAAATATGCCTTAAAGTTCACGCAGGGATTAAACCAGAAAGCAATATTTGAGTGTCATGTCATTTTGAATACTTTGTGGAAAGATTGTACTTGCAGAAAAAGCTGTGATAGTATAAAAGAAAAGTATATATTTTCAGTGTACACAATATGCAAATTAACTGTAACTTTACTGAAATACTAATATTCTTTTTGCTATGATGGTTGTTTCTTACAGTAGTTTATTCTTGGGGTCCCCAGGGACCCCAGTGGCAGTTCTGGTATGTTAAATATGCTGGTAGGATGAGAGTTTCAGGATATTTAAAGGTTATCTCAACACATGTGAAGGCGGTATAGTTATATGGTAACACATAGTTTGTTCTTTTTTCTTTTAACTCTCAACTTATTCTGTACTAAATCTAACTAACAACAGAAATTCACCTAAAAAATTGTCTCTTGTAGCAGGTATGTCATGAAAAGAAAATGCATATATTAGCAATAACATGTAATTGTTGAGGGGGCATAGTGTCACCATGAATTATGTTAATATTGACACCAAACCAAGTTGTTAGCAGTAATTATCTGTTTTGGCCTCTATGTTTATGACCACACCATCAGTCTATCTAGAACTATAAGTGAATGATAGTTATTAATACTATATTGCATTTAAATAGCAATATTGAACAAGAAAATGCTAGTGAAAAGGCTTTAAACTCAGGTGTAACGTTAGCTAGTTAGCTAGCCAGCTAGCCAGCACTGTTGTTCACAAACATGTATAGCTACGGTTTTACTGACACTATTTAGCTTTTGACGCTTTAATTTAGCTGCTAATAATAGCGAAGGACAAAAAGCTAACACTAGTGTTAATTACTTGTGGGTTGTAATTAAATCCAATGACGTTAAAGTCACTCTAATAGAGATTGTGAAGAAATTTACATATTCATTCAAGTGGGACTGTTTTATGGCGGGAGCTGAAATTGGTTATTAATACCTCACACGTTGATTGGTTAACGGTCCCTGCTAGCTGGAAGAAACCAAGTAGGCTAAACAGAGAGGGGGGTGACGGTGTGTAGCAGGCAGAGTTAAATACGAATAAAAAAACCCCAGAGAAGCTTTTGTCTATATGCTATGTTATTAGCTTACTGGAAAACAAATAGAAGTGAAAATAGAATTTAACAACTTCTAAAGCCATGTAATCTCAAATATTTGAGCGGACACGTGCCCCCTCTAATATTGAACTGAATGGGATCCACGTTTGTAAGCGTTCAGATGTGCTTAAGCCTCATATCCAAAAAAAAAAAAGGCTGTAGGGCTGTACGGCCAATAATCCAGAAAGCAGGCTTATTAAAAAATGGACGCCATGAAGTGAAGTGAAAAGCATGTAAGCTAAGCGGCTTTTCTCTTACATCTCGTGGTTTTTAATTGAATCACGCACAGAACACAATGAGGCACAGTGAGCCAGATATGCCACAGGAGGGGGGCGTGTGTGTGTGTGTGAGGGCAAATGGCCAATTAAAGGTTACATTTCAGTATTGAATCAAAGTATGTATTATGTTTAATAGTTTCTTTCTTTTGCAAATGCATTCAACAGCAGCAACAGAGTCCATGTAGGAGTAATAAGACACATCTAAGAAAGATAGAAGAGATTTATGGCAGATTTTTATAAAGAATACCACAAATATCCATAAGATGCAGTCATTATTAAGCACTATGGGCACAATAGCAGTCTTAATAGTGATGCCAGTGGAGATGAAACATAAAAGAATAATAAAATATAGGAGCACTACGCTATAAAGCTATTATTGAATGTCCTAGTCTATTACCAATCTCAATTGTAGGACTATCAGAGGGGGAATAATTCAATAAAAAAAGATCTCTGACACATCTCTGAATTAATAATGCATTTAATTTGTACTGCACTTCTCATTCGCAGTGAATCTCAAAGTGCTACAGCGTTAAAAACATATAACATAAAGAAAATAGGAAAAAAGATGATAGAAAATAGACTAGATTATTATCAACCATAGATAATGTCGCAAATTAGCAGGATAATATTATAGGAATAGCCTAATTACAAACATATAGGGTTATTCTAATGTCGTTGCTCTCTCTCTCTCTCTCTCTCTCTCTTTCCCTCCCCAAACACGCACGCATTCACGCACGTGCACCACTCCACCGCTCACACCTCCACAGACACACACACACACACACACACACACACACATACACACACACACACACACACATCCTACACACAAGGACCGACAGACCGCTACAGAGCGACACAGGCAGGCAAAGCCAAGTCATGGAGGCGATATGGCTCTATCAGTTCCGGCTGATCGTCATCGGGGACTCCACGGTGGGCAAGTCGTGTCTGATCCGGCGGTTCACCGAGGGTCGCTTTGCCCAGGTGTCGGACCCCACCGTCGGCGTGGACTTCTTCTCCCGGCTGGTGGAGATCGAGCCGGGAAAGCGGATCAAGCTGCAGATCTGGGACACCGCGGGTCAGGAGCGCTTCAGGTGAGAAACAGCTGGGTGTGGAGCTTTATGACGAGCATGTAAGTAGGTTTGGTTTGAACTTTGGTAGGGAAACAAAATAATTGTGTATGTGTACTTGCTCTCTATCACTCATATGCACACGTACACACACAAACACACACACAAACACACACACATAAAGAGCCTGACTCTGCAAAATGTAACTTTACTGAATATGCATTTGCTGACTTGCCTGAAACCAGACTTTATTTTATTGATAGAGTACTTAACTATAAATCTGAGACCAGAATTAATATTTAAAAACAACATATCATACACTGTCACAGTATAGGAGCAGTGGCCAGCCGCAGTGCAGCGCCGGGGACCAGTGCCAGTGGTAACCTTGGCACTGGTCCCTAACCTTAGAATTCATGTTTTTGATCATTTTATTATGAAAATCCTGTCAACAGCAGCCTGATCAGCACAGAGACGTAAAGACAGGTGAGCTGCAGCCTCTCAGGTGATGACGGAGTGATGCTCAAACCTCTCTTTAGATCATCTCAAAAGCTTGTATTTGTATAATTTTTCATTCAGCTCAACTCCTGAATTTATGGTTAGATCTTTCACTATGACGTAAGAGCTCACCTGAGAGGCTGTCTGTGCGTCTCTGTGATAAATGACAGTCACAAACAAACCAGTTGGCCAAGCTATGGCTAATGTAGCTTTTAGATAATGTTCATTAGAGTTAAAGCAGCTATATCGATTGAAATTGGTAAAAATATTGGTAATGACAATTCAGCGACACTTCAATATTGGTAGGGACATGTCTCTACCGTCCATACCCAAATCTACACCCATACATATAAGTGAATTTGCTATTGTAACACAGTCTTTTATCACCACTCCTACATTTTTACAGTGTTATGGGGAATACTGTGACTATACTGAGTCATTACAATGAGTTTTATCTGATCATAGGCCTATAAAATGTCATTAGTGACCACAGTTTGCCCCTGGTGCTTAATTATGAGGTAATTTATGGTGTCTTGTCATTTGCCATGGACTCATTAGTCTATAGCGTACTCTTATAATATTCCTACAATAATCTGTAATGACAGCATGAGAAGGACAGATTCTTTTAGTTATTCTTTATTTCTTATTCTGTCGATCATCATTTCGTTTATAAAGTGCCGGTATGTTCCTAGAGCAGGATGGTGCCTTTAAATGTCTTGTTTTGTCCAACAGTGCAAAGGAAGGACTTTAGTCTTTTGCACACTTGTACACTAACTACGAAAGAGAAAAAGGAAGAACATAAAACAACAAAACTGACTCCTGCACACTATCAACACTTATAGTAGATTTATTAAATAGCTATAAGTTTCAGTCAGGCAACCTTTATGAGGCATTTTTTGAAATTTTATTGTTTTATTTTATTTGTTTTTTGTTCAACCAACAGTCCAAAACCCAAATATATTGAATTTACAATGATATAAAGCTGAAAAAAGCAGTAAATCACCACATTGAAGTAGCTGGAACCAGTAGATGTTCTCAAAAAATTGACTTAAACATTACACCGATCATCAAAATAGTCGCATTAAATTCTCTTTATCGGCTTATCGTTTCAGCTTTTAGGGCGCTATAGCATTTTCAGATTGCTAATGGACATAAAGGACAGTAAAACAACTCAATAGTGTCTTTGTTGGAGCTTCACCATCTGCTCTTTGGAAACATCTGCTGTCTTCCTCGGTTAAGAGACAATGCTGCACAGTAGGAGGTAAAGCTTCGTATGTTCCTGCAGAAGTGGTTCTTTTGGAGGTAAAACTAGAAGAGGAACTGGGTAGTAAGTGTGAGCAGCACGACCAGTAAAAGAGAAATGCATACTTGCATACTGGAAATTTCAAAGAAGATACCTCACAGTACAGTTAAATACTGTTAGACTGACAAGTGATCGATGGGAAATGTCTCTGACGTGGAGGAAAACAAGGAAGTTGAAGTTTGACACTTTAATTCTGTTTTTTTTTTTTTTATGGGAACTGTAAAGGTCACACAGGGTTAAATGTTTCCAAATCTCTTGTGGATATTTGATTAGAAAATAAAGCAGCTGCTTTTACAGAACTGAGAGAAGAAGACCTGCAGCTGACCCCCTTTTCTCAGAAAATGAAAATGTTAATTTTTTTTACAGAGATCAATTAAGTATCACATCATCACAAGACAACAGCTGACACCATGGAATTTAATTTAATTTTACTTAACTTTCATATCAAGACTACCATATATTATAATATATCAAAATGTAGAAAATATACAGTATAAATTTCTGTCTTTAAAGACATAAATGAATGTTTAAAGACAGTATCTACATGAGAAATTTATCTATAAAATCTAAAACTATCAGAGAATTAATTTAGTTCACATCTCAACATCCAAATACCCCAAATTCAGGGTCTAAAGTGTATTTTGATGAGGAAACAGGTAATATTAGAGAACTTAACGACATAGCCTAGAGGTCTAAAAACTCGAATTACTTCCTGAAACTAATTTGTTTGCTTGGGCAGGAGAAGGAGCTGTTATTCAAATGAACGTTTGAGGTGAGACAACAGAGCATACGACCGGAGGGGATGTTTCTGACAAGTAAACAACTGGAAGTGCTCCTAATATTTTCATAATTTTTTGAGGAAAAAGGTCTGAAGAGGAATTGAACACGGTTAGATTTCACACTGTCAAAAAAAGTCATTTCAAATTATGTTAATTAACCACATTAAACCAACTTAAGCTGTGAGGTTATAACATTATGACTTAGATAAAATAACTTTTAGAAACAGGTAAGAAACGCTGTTGCTACAATAATAGACAGACAGGATTCAGTTAGTTCTTTACAAGATATATTACAGCATGTTTTCATTTAAAGTAACTCATCATGTATAATATGAGTCCTTTTGCATCATCCACTTATGTAACATTTTATTAATGAGTCCAGTTTCATGCATAAAAGGGTTTTCTGGCATAACTTCGTCTTCTTCCAATGTGCATGAAGCAGGAAAACAGTCTGAAGACGTCAAACAACTTCAGTGTAAAGAGCGACTTTATCGTGAGACCAGCGCATTTTGAGTTGTGTACTTTGTTAGTAATTGTAGGGGAATCTTGAAAGAAAAGCATAGTTTAAATCAAGTAAATTAACTATTCATTTATATTTGGAAACTTTGTCTATAGACAGATTTCACATTTTTTTACAAAATTAGCTGACCTGCGGTGCACTAGCTGTCAGACTTTTTTCTCGCCATTAATTGGAATGAATTCATATGAAGTGCACCAATTGAACACATCATTATTTCCCTTTTATAGTTAGTGCAAAATTACAGTTCTTCTCCAGGAATGGGTGTAAAATCAATTATTTTCATTTTACATGCAATGCATGACTGCGAGTGCACAAAATGTCCTTAGTTGTGTGATTTTTTTCTTCTTTTTCTTTCTTCTTCATGCTAACTAAGTGTAAAAGACACATTCTTATTCTAAAAAATAACAAAAAATATCAGAAAACAACAGAAAAGAGTTATAGATGTTGTTATATTTTGTCATTAGCCCACTTTTGAGCGTTTGTAGTTGTGATTCAACGCATTCAAACACTGCAGCAGCAGCGGCAGCCATAAAAAGAGGAGTCCATAAAATGTCACATGTACCCCTCAGTAAGACAATTACCAACTTAATGACTGAGTAGATGTAATCTGAAGGAACAGTAAAGAAAGGTAAATGTTCTACGTGAGAACCCTGCAGTCCGTAGATGAAGCTGTAACGAATTACGTCTCCTAGCTTAAAATGCATCTTCACACATGCCTGCACACACACACGGATACAGCTCAACTCCTCGTCTTGACAGAAGGGGGACTGGTCTCACCTGTCAGCATGATTAGCGTCTCCATGGCAACTGCGGCCCGTCCCTCGGAGACCGAAGGACGAACCTTTTTCAAACGCCGAGAGGCCATTTTGAGGACAAGTCTCTGAGTGTTTCTCACGATTAGATTCTTGATCCTGCACCGTACTGTAGGATATGAGTTTAAGAGTCACTTCATGTAGAGCAGAGAAGCCTTTAATCTTTGTTTCATTGCTTTTTTAAGACCTCTCTTAAATTAGATGTACACCATCTGAAGAAAAGTGGTTTCTGTGCTGGTATGTTACAGTTATATAGTCCACTGAAAGCCTTAATATTGATTAAAAAACTGAAGAATAAGGTCATTCTTCTTCCTTAAGTCGTATAACTAGCTCGTTATATTTTACATCTTCACATCTTTCATTTTTACTGCAGAAATATTGTTTTGTTATGTGTTTGTGTATTTCTTGATACAAGTGCACTAAACAGACTTACTGTGTCTTGTTTCAAGATCATTACATTCATTTCCAGTTATAGTTCCCAAAGGTGAGAAAACAGCACTGTGAGAGTAAAGTGGGATCACACCGTCTCGTTAACAGAAAAAAAAGGCTCTTGATGGCTGAATATAAGAGTATGTTAGAGCTGCAACCATCAGTCCATTAATTGATTAATCAATAGACAGAAAATTAATCTGCTATCAGCTATTTTGATAATCGAATAATCGTCATTTTTCAAGCAAAAATGCGAAACATTTGCTGGTTCAAAGCTCTCACATGTGGAGATGTGTTGATTGTGTTACTTACATTACTGTATATGTAATATTTTGGGGTTTCAGGACTGTTTTTTGGACAAAATAAGACATTTGACGACATCACCTTAGACTCCAGGACACTTTTCTGCTGTTTACTATGAAAATAATCGTTAGTTGCAGCGGTAGACTATACAGCCATATATGCAGGATTTGATATGAATACAATACAAGACTTGATTATACATAAAATAAAGAACAAAGATCCTTTTACTTGGTTTTTGAGCCACATCTCATAGTTTCATTTAAATGATTTTGTCACACATACTTTCCCCAAAGGTCAAGAATGATTGATTGAACGTTTTTGTAGCTGAGTGCTGAAGAGGATCGTTATGTTAAAGCCATTAAGAACAGGAGACACTGATTGATTTGGAGCTTTAAATATAAAGCACAAGGATTTAACTGAAATTAGTTGTAGGTTGTAGGTCACACTTGTGTTTCTATTCATCTTGAACGTCATACTGCTTTCTGTGGCAGAAAATGTCAGGATAAGTACGGTAATATTTTTCTTATCGTCAAGGAATTCCATGAAAAGACCAAAACCAACAATGAATTGATCCTATCAACAAGTAAAAATTGATACATCTCATTCCTACAGTATGTGCTGTAGAGCGCCATTGTTGAAACTATTAAAAACACATCAATGAGCCACACAGTTGCATTAGATGACATGTTTTTTTCCCCAAAAATCAACACGAATACTTAAGTTTATTTTGAGTCAGTTCCACATAAGCCGTCCTGCTGCTGGAAACACTCACTAGAGCACCAAATGTGTATTCATCGGCAGCTGAAAATAGTCCCCAACAAATGCAACATTTACTCCTGTTTGAGTAAAGTTTTTTTTGGAATTACTCTATACATTTGTGACCAATTTTTAGTGGACACAAATTGGGTTTAGGACTGAGTGGCGCAGACAGGCTCAGGAAGTCAGAAAGTATTTAGAGACGGACTAACACATTGTTGGTTTTGGTCTTTTCATGGGATCTGTTGACAGTAAGAGGAAATATAGAATAATGTCAGCTTTATCCGTTATGTTTAGACCCACATCCCAAATGGTGCACACAAGGATATTTATTTATTTATTTGTTATGAGGTGTTTTTGTTGTGTTTCTATTACTCTGCAATGTGGAACTGATTTAGTGGAACCAAGTTGTCAGATATAAAGCTACCAGAAAATTTCCATTTATGGGTCTTTATAAGGTTGCCATTTTGACTGAAGAAGCCATTTTGGGAAAGAATTTAAGATGTTTTTCTTACATATTTTGGGATTTTATGACACTGCAGTTGATTTTACACTTTGTGCAACATGCATCAGGATCTGTGTACAGCCTCTCCTCTGATTTTAATCCACCTCATCTTCCTCGTCTGTTTTCTTTTTCTCCTACTGACGACTCACATTTAGTCTTAGTCACTGCTGTTTCATCTGCGTGGTCCTTCTTTCCATAAATATATATATATGTGTGTGTGTGTGTGTGTGTGTCGAATCAAGTGAATCACTCGCCGGCTCTGAGTTTTTGCCACCTCCTTACTGTATTCTCTCCATCGACTAATCCTCCCCTCTTCCTCTTTCATGACGCGTCTCTCTTTCCGTCTCTTGCTCAAGTCTGTAATTTTCCTTCTCGTTATATTTATGTTGACATTCTCTCCGTGAGGATACTGTGGGAAGATAAGACGTGATCATAGAGAGAGAGGGGGTTGGTGTGTCTTGGTGTGTGCACGCGGGGTGCCACATCTTGTCAAAATCTAGCGGCATTTCTCCTCTCAAGTCGGGCTGCAGTGGTTAGTTATGTAAAATCAAACAACATGATTGGAGTTTCCACTGGAATTCAGCATTTTTAAAGGTTGATATTGATATTATTTTATCAGAGTTACTTGTTTGTGTGGTAATTAATGGGAAAAAATTGGTATATCGGCAATAATGATATATTATCCCATCTCATTTTCAGTTTAAATGACTCATGATGCTTGGAAGAGACACCAAAAAATGCATTAAAAATCTAATGAATTTTAAGTTCCCCTCCAGTCAAAAGTTTTGCTCTTCGTTGGCTGTTTGAGCATCAATGTGCAGAATGATGTACGTGCAGAGTTTTCACCCTCAGCTACTGAGAGAGGAAAGTTGCTCCGTGCTCACCGAAAATCGTGAGATTAAATCGTGTACTAACGAGCATGTGACATCACAACTAATTTGGAAGCCAGTTGAGCTCCAGTATGTAACTTACACAAGTGTGATGTGGAAACTTGAAGCCTCCACTGCACAAACACTGAGAATAGACTTTACAGCGAAGGAGACGTCTTGTCTCCGGCAGGTACATTGTAGAAATAAGTTATATTTTCATATTCATAGATTCTGGATTTTTAATGATGTAGAAGGAGTAGGTGTCATTTTGACAATTTCTAACCAGGTAATTGACCTTTCTTACTGAAAAACCACATCAGACACAAATTATTATTCCAAGCCGACTATTTTCAAATTCAAATAATAGACTGACTAGTAATCACAAAAATGAGCAATTTCTATATAATCTTTTCTTGGTATATCAAGTTACTTTTCCCTCTAAGGACCATTAAAAATAACACCTTTCTTTGCTCTTTCCTCTGTTAAAGAATACAGTAAAGGGATCGTTCATTAGTATGTGAAATCAAACAGTTTTGTTATCTAAATTGTCAAACAAAATTGTTCAGAATCGCTGGCAAAATGATCACAGCTATCTCCCTCCATCTGATTTGTTATCCGACTTCTCAGCTCCTCCACCTGACACCTCTCTCACTTCTCATCTTTCCTTCTCTCACACCTTGTCATCCATTTTTCCTCCTGACTTTATCTCTTTTTTTGTTTGCATCTTCACTAAATGTCTCTTTATCTTGAATGCAGATAACAGTCCTTTGTTTCTTGGTATAATCAACCAACATTCCCTTTCACTCTAATTTGCGTCTCTTCCTGTCGCTCTCTGCATCACGTTTACTGAGACAAACTTGGCAAATGAATTGTCTCTGGCTCTGATTTTTTTTTAATCTTTTCCTCCATTTTCTGGCCTCTGCAGGTCCATCACCAGGGCTTACTACCGTAACTCGGTGGGCGGTCTCCTCCTGTTCGACATCACCAATCGCCGCTCTTTCCAGAACGTTCACGATTGGCTGGAGGAGGCTCGCAGTCACGTCCAGCCCCACAGCATCGTCTTCCTATTGGTGGGCCACAAGTGTGACCTTGAGGCACAGCGCCAGGTATGTACAGTGTAAAAGTGAACGGAAATGTGAACACAACAGTTTCTCATGAGGCTGTAGTGTGTTAAAATGTGTTGCTGGGGATAGTGACTCTTTTAAATGTTACGTAATATACAATTTATCAAAGTGTGCAGCATTAAAAATAACCTTTTGTTCACATTTAGTGCATTTATTTTTAGTACATTTATTTCAGTGATAAATTCTCTTGGGGCAGCTGGCAGACAGAAAGTAAAAATATCACCATTGAAATTTAGACATTACAGGATGACACTGCACAACAGTGTGTCTACACTTGTACAGTAAAATCTTGTGCGAGCAGGATAAAAATCAAATAAACCAGGAAATTATGTAAGCTTTCCCGTCTTAGCCACTTCATTGTGATCTTGATCTGTCTTCTCTAATCAGTTAATGTAAAAGGCTAATTTACTTGCCACTTAGCTGGCTACATCTCAAAAGTGTTAGTGATGCTACTCAGTGCATGTGGTATGATGTTTCTGTTCAGTCTGATGCAGTTCAGTAATGTTGTCAAATGATTTTAAGCAGTTTCTGAGTGTGCAGTCTGTCTTATATCAGCAAAAAATCAAAGACTTTGAAGCAACATAGTCACACACACTCAGTCGACGCATTAATGCCCTTGCCTGACCAAAACAGTTGCTGTCTTATTTCTTTTTTCTTGTCATAGGTTTCTGTGCAGTAGTGGATTTGTTTTATAGCAGGTTATTCACAGCTCACGGTCACCTGCTTACTCCATTTTGTCTCCATGTTCAATCTTTTGATTAGCTGCCAAATTTAGGGGACCATATTATAAATCTCCCAGCCAGTGGCAAGGGTAGTCTTGTGTACAGTACATGCACAAAGCTTCAGTGCTGGATACAAACAACAAAACAACAAAAATACAACTGAAAGGTACCTGCACACTAGAATGAGAACTCTGTTTAATTGGCAATGTTTCGGCGCCAACGCAAAACAACTCCATCTGATTCCATTTTGGAGAGATGGGGAAGAACTAGCCGTCTGCAAATTACAATTAAATGTGCCAACAGGTGTCAACAACATGAATTTTCTTTTCTTTTGTCCTAAGTTCTGGTCTAAACTCAAAACCTTGAGCTGCAGACTTAATTAAACTGAACAACAGCTGTTCTTTTGGCTTTGTCACTTAGCTACATAGCCATCAGGCAAAGCTAACATCATCTAAACACAGTCAGATGTACCAGTAGCTAAGTTATTACCTCATTGTTGATAATAGCACAAAGGTCCACCATGTGTTTTAGATTCTTTTGAGACTTCTAATAACCCTTTTCAACCACAGGAACATTTCCAGGAATTTTTATTTTACCCGCATTACAACTGATTTCTTACTTAGTGGTAGTACTTCTTTTGGCCCAGGAACTATTGGATGGACTTTGTGTAAATCCGTTAAGCTAATTTTCCTGATCTTCATGGTTCTTCAAACACTATCTAGAGTGCACAAAAGGGATTTTTATTTCCTTATTCAGATCCCATGTTTAGTTCCTGGGGTTTCTTAGTTCCTCATGCGATTTGGTCAACAAGGGGCTTAAGTTGACCTCTGCTGATCTCTGCTGTCGTCCTAAGAGTGTACATCTACCAGCCATTGACTTGCCAAATTCCCACATGTGAAAGTCTCTTCTAATCTCATTTCATCTTGTAGGTGACCCGCCAGGAGGCAGAGAAGCTGGCAGGGGCGTACGGGATGCGCTACGTCGAGACGTCGGCCCGTGACGCCATCAACGTTGAGCATGCCTTCACCGAGCTGACCAGGGACATCTTCGCCTTGGTGCGGTCTGGTGACATCACAATCCAGGAGGGCTGGGAGGGTGTGAAGAGTGGGTTCGTCCCCAACGTGGTTCACTCCTCGGAGGAAGTGACCAAGAGTGACCGCCGCTGTCTCTGTTGATCTGGGAAGAGCTGGAACGATGGGACTGGTGGAGACAAGGGGAGGGAACCAGGGAGGATTCAGAGGGGAGTGGCTGACGGACTGAGGTGTCAGCCCTCTGACTGAAACTGTTGGTAACCCTCAATTGTTCTTTCTTCAGACTGGATACGGAGGAGGATATTTGAGGAATTTCAGTGAATAGGCTGGCTGAAGGCGATGAAGAACACCTTAAACGTGGGTGGACAGCTGGAGGCTTGTGCCCATTTCTGTTCATATACGTTAAATTTCCTGGAGAGGAAGGATCACAAATGCTCAATTACTTGCGAGGGTTCCCATAATTCAGTTCCTTTAGTTTTGTTTTGGGCTTCTTGCCTGAAAATCCCTCCTTGAAAGTCTTAGAAAGGCCGTAGAAAGAGGATCAACTTAGGTTCTTCACAAAATACGCTCTTGACTTGTTTAACCTTTCTTTCTGCACTCATCTCTTCCTTCACCTCTCCTTCCGCTACTTCTTAATCTTATCCTCTAAGTTGGTGTCCAACATTCTCTCAGCACATATCATTCAAAACATTTTAGTCAGCACCCTTAGATTCAACTTCCCTCATCGACAAGAGTTGCGTTTCTCTTGTGCTGGCATTTTGCTCCACATTCCACTATCAGAGCTCAATGGAGGAGTCCTGGAGGTCCCAAATTTAATAAGGGAAGACAGATTTCATTCCTGGAGCTATGATTTTGTTGGGAACTGTCTCTTTGGAACAATTTGGGCCTCCAGTGAGCTTAATGACATTGACTACATGGTTGTATCCACCATCATTCTGCTAAATAACGCACTATAACGAAACACCATCACCCATCCAGTTCCCAATGGACTCCTTAAGCAGGAAGAGACAACTTGTACAGCTTAACTGACCAAGGTGGACGAGCTTAACAACTCTTACCTGCCTTAAACTGGGAACTTTTTTTGGTGGACTAATAGGAATGTTGGAGCCAGAAAGCACCTTAATAGCCAATGTCCACCATAACATAACAGGAGCCTCATTTGGGACATTTGAAAGGTGATAATCAGCAAACTGGAGATAATTTATTTCTTGAAGGCAAAGCAAAGCAAACAGGGGAGGACCAAACCACGCAGAGGGAATCTGAAGGAACGGACTCCACAAAAGAAGCAGACACATTACCTACAATGCACGCATACGGACTGAAGTGTACCATGATTTAATCAAGTAAAGAAGGTCCAATTGGCAGATATTAAATTAATCCAACAAAGATACAGGCACAGAGGTTTACATGTCATTTTTTAATGTGTGAGTGCACGCATGTTTAATATCCCATCAAACGTTTGTTTTCAGTTTATTATGCTCCAAGGCAACAGGTTGATGCAAGTGCCAGAGTTACTTGGGGAAGTTACTTCATGTGTCTTGGGTAAATCGGATAGCTACGCCTCAAAAAAACTCAACTGTAACTGCAAACAAGATGCATTAGAGACAGATTGAAATTCAAAAGGCCTGTTTGACCATAGACATTTTGACTTACCATATCATGTAGTAGGAAAAACACAGTACAAATGCATTTATTTAATTATTTACACCTGTGCTTTTCCTGCTGTAAGATGTCAAAATATCTTCTGTGGAAAAAAAGGCCTATTGCTCAAATAACTTGATGGTTTTAGACACAGTCTAGCCAGATATTGAAAAGATCCTCCCACGTGTAACACTGTCAAATAAGCTCTGAAGCTCTGTGGCTCTGGTGTGTGGTGATTTCACCATCACCAGTGAAAGTCAAAACACCTGATATGACATCACCGTTTGGATTGTGGCCATAAGAGGAACATGCTCAAAGGTTTAAACCACAATTTTCTGCCCTATGTGGTTCAGTGTGAATTTACCTTTTAAACTTTTACCGCTACCGGTTACTGACGTTCCTGTAAATGCCAGGTTAAGATCAGAGTGTAACTCATGCACAGTCTACATTGGCATTATAGGCTATGCACACATGCAGCAGGACAGGGCAAAACATTAAACATGTCATATGAAGGTGATCAAGAAAAGTAGAATCCCATCCAAACCTTTGAAATAAACTGCTGGACCAAATATATGAATGTTTGTTTTTGGCTGTCTTTGCCAAAATTAAATAAATTATTGTCATTTAAACACTGACAAGGGACAGACAGAGACTTTTAGCATTGTTACTTAATGACACTCACACTGTAAATCTAGAAATCTTTTTGCAGGATCTTCATATTTAAGCTTCTTTTATCATAATCCCAAGTAACTTACTTTATCCAATACTTTCCCTTCTGCGGTTAATCATTAAACTCCTCTGTAGGTCAGTGTGGATACTGTAAGTGCATCATTTTCTCACACTGTTTGCCTTCTTTCATATGTTTCCAAAGAGTTCTGCTTGTGTCATTTTATTTTAACATGAATGTATAAGCAAGGAGGAAAATAAGGTGATTTTACACTGAGTTGTCAAATAAGAAACGTGTGAATGAGAAACATTTCCAGTAGATGTAACACTACCTTATGAATGCTTTAAAAAAAATGTTGTGAGACTTGGGTGGAGATTATTCAAATGATAGTCCATCATTCCCTCGGCTGTACAGGTCACATTATTCCTTACTGAAGTGAGTGAAATGCTGATGCCAGACAAAAGGTCGACCTTCAAAAAAAACCCTCCCTGGAATAAAAAAAGAAGCTGACGTTCTCCCGGATGCTCTTGTGTTTTTGAAATTTGACAAGGAGGTTTTGCAAGGGCATGATCAGGGTATGTTAAATTCCACAACAGCTTTAAAAAAAAAAACAGTCTGTTTACCTCTCTCTGCCTCTGCTGTATCATCACCAGTGCTTTCTACTCCAACACTTTTAAACGTTCCCAAGTGGACATCACGGAGGAGACAGTTCAGAAGTGTTAAAGTCTGCGTGGGTGGGTGTGGATGTAGTCTCCAGTGTGTGTATGGCTCCTCCTTATGGGCTGGCAAGATTTTCTCACCAGATGTCAGCCAGCTGGTAGATCGTCTCTGCTGTACCGGACTCAGTTGGATATCTCAAAGATCTGTATTAGCTCACTTTCAGTCTGAAATATTGTCGCCAGTCTCTCAAAGGTAATGTTTGGAATTTACTTTTTGCATCATGTGCTCCATTAACTTTCTGTTCCTTCTGAATAATTTCTTTGCATACTTTTGGTTTGATATTTGTGTCTCCATACTTTTGCATCCCTTTGACTCATGTTTCTTTCGCACAACCCAGTGCTACTTAATTTAATTTGGTGTAAAGTATCATGTCATAATGCAATAAGTGATGCAAAGGAACAAAAAATATTGCAAGAGAATGAAAAAGCATTGAGGGAACACCAAAAAAAGTGTTTTGAATGAATGCTAAAGTGTTTCAGAAAAACAAAATCTCATCTAGTGGTTCTCTACGGGGAAAAGAAGCTTAATTGAGACATGTTTCTACATCTGCAGTTTTCGTCCATCAGCGCTTGGTTATTTGATTTCTGGACCAAATCTGGGCCAAGAAAGCAGAAAGCTTGATTTGTTTTGCAAGTAATATTTCCCACTTTCAACACTGTTTGAGCAGGGAGATTAAACCATCATGAAGCCTGTCACATCTCGAAGGTTTTTAAACGGTCGCCAAAGTTGGGATGAGCTTCAAAATGTTGACGGTTTATTGTTGGTTCAGTGTTAAAAAGAGGGTGTCTTCTAATCAGATTTATATATTGATTCCCAGCAGATCAACACATCTTATTGCTGTAATATTGACTGAATACACATCCTTTTTAAGAGTAAAAGAGTCTAATCCTGATGTGACCACGACTGGCTCACTATGTCAGCTGATTCCAGTAAAACACAATTCAATCAGTGTGTGAAATAAGCAGCCAGCAATTAAACACTAAAGACATCTTACATCTGAGAAGCCTCTTCTTTCCTAGAAGCCCAATCAGCTTGTAACGTGCTGGAAGTGGCTGTTAATGTTTTAGCCTCCACTTGACACTGCAGTCTGTGAGTAAAGCTACTTCCCCTCCAGAGCAGAATCTTTAGTAAGTCACATGACATTGCTGAACTTGAAAGAGGCATTTTTTGGCTGAGCCCTGCAGTCCACTCTGTAAAGGTTCTCCCTTTGTTTCAGTTTCAGTCTGAAGCTTGGCTTGATGAAAACAACGATATGAAAATTCAGAGATGCCGACAAAGTCACCTCAAGACTCGAGGGGGGATTAAGGAAGGGCACTTCGAAGGCAGCCACTCGTATGATGGAAAGCATTTTCATGTTTGACAACAAAGCAATCTGCTTTTTGGCTCGTTACCAGAGAAACGTACAGGGCGATTTACGGGCTCTTGGCGGCGGTCTCTGCCAGTATCCTTGGCAGCATTTGGTTTCACTAAGGCTGCTTTCGCACACAGAATACATAACACTGCTGGACCCACTTCAACTCTCAGTAAAGAGGTAGCTAAAATGCAACTAAACCCTCAGAGGAACTAAAATTTATGTTCTGATGTCACTTTTTTTTTACACCTTTGTGAAAAGGAAATGTTGGACATCACTTTCTTGCCAAGAATTAGATGAAATGATCAACACCAGTCTCATTTCTGTACAGTAAATATGAGAAAGCAGCTGATTAGCTTAGCTTAGCATAAAGACAGGAGGAAATAACTAGCCTGCTATTATCATAACTTATAGTTTTTACACTTTGTTTTTGTACAAATTAAACAAACAAGATATAATGTTTTAATATATGAGCTGTAGAGATTCTGGCGGGCGGTTTTTGTTACCTTTGGACAGAGCCAAGCTAGAAGTTCGCCAATGTTTCCAGTCTTTATGCTAAGCTAAGTTAACCAGCTAATGGCTAAGCTAACTGTATACATACGAGTCTGGTATCAATCTTCTCTCAGCAAGACAGCAAATAAACACAAAATGTCAAACTATTCCCTTAAGCTTTATCATCCCTTTGCGACTTTTGCCAATAATGTCCCTGTTTTTTAAGAAAATATGTCCTCAGTGGAGCCTCATTAGTCTGAATATTTCAAACTGCACAGGAGACTTTCCAAACTATCCTTTTCTTTGACTTTGCACATTATTTATATGGGTCTGACAAAACTGCAGTGGGAGATAAACACCATCTACCAGTGGACTGTTGCTACCAGTAGATGTTTTTTTTTTCTACTCTGCCAGTCTGACAAGTAACATGTCTAGAGCTGCAACTAATGTCATTGATTAATCAGTTGGTCCAAAAAAATCATCAGAAAACAGTAAAACAATTTCCTAGGTCCCAAAGTGATGTCATCATGCCTCGTTTTGTCCAACCAACTGTCCAAAATCCAAAAATATTCAATTGACTGTAATGTAACACAAGGAAAAGCAGCAAATTCTCACTTTTGAGAAGCTGGAACAATCAAATGTTTTGCATTTCTACTTGAAAAGGTACCTCCTGCATGATTAATCAATGATCAAAATAGTTGCGGATTAACTTTCAACTAATCGTTGCAGCTCTAAACATGTCATTAATGCGTCAGCCTCGCATTCAAACGCATGTATCTGACGGGAGACGACAATTACTCCCTGCCCTCAAACTCAACCCATCTTCTCACAGGAGCCGCGGTACGATAAAAATGATCTTTCACTTTTTGTTTTCAACCCTCTGAGCTGTACAGACAATACTGTATATCGCTGTCCCCTAAATCCTGCTGGGTAAAAGCGGACAGTGTCTCTTCCTCTGCTCTAGTTATCTATCAACAAACTGAAATGTACTAAAAATAAAATGTGACTGGGAAAATAAACATGTTCTCGTTGCTATTTTTTTTACATAACGTTGCCCCCCCCCCCCAGGCTTTTTATGTTGTGAACTACTAGAGAGGCAGGATGTTGGAAAAACTAAGAATATTATTAAATTTATTCATAACCTGCCAGTTTTGGGGATATTTGAAGTAGTTCAAAACTATGAAAAGCAGGAAACAGACTCTCAGGGGACCCAAAGTCCCAGTTTTACTGGTTTACTGCAAGTTTATGAGGGAATTTGCACCACTAAAATATGTCAACTAAAAGTGAGTCATGCATTATTCCCTAATTTTGAGAGGCACTGTGTTATAGTTTTAACACCTTTTTAGTTTATATTGGACTCACATGGTACATACTCCTAAATAAAGTTGTTTAACCAATTAACTGTAGGTTACCTGACCTGGTTGTGCATATAATAAAGCTGCCATGTGTAGTCTGTAGCACGCAATACACTGAATAGGGTGACTAGATACATACACAATGTATAGAGAGTGGTAGTTGGGGTTGGAGAGGGGTTTAAGCCATACATCATATACAATAATTAAAGCCTCCCTCCACTCAAACATGTGTTGTTCCTTCAGTTGGATGTTTGATCTTCACTGTGCAGAATGATGTATGTGCAGAGTTTGACACTAGAAAGCTTGTTTTCATATTCATCTGCTGAAAGTGGAAAGTTTTCTCTGCGCTCATTAAAAATCTGAGTTTAAGGCCTGTACTTACGATTTGCACGATTTGTGACATCACAAGTAATTGGAGCCAATCGCGGTCCAGTATGCAGCTTACACAAGTGTGATGTGGAAACTTGAAGCCTCTGGTACACAAACACTGAGAATGGACTTTACAACGAGGAGACATTTTGAAATGTAAAATATTTACATATTCATAGATTCTGGATTGAGGCAGAAGAAGGGGATGTCATTTTAAGAATCTTTAACCCGTTAATTGAACTTTTTTTTGTGGAAAAACATCAGACACAAATTATTAGTCAAAGCAGAGTATTTTATGTCTTAAAGCAAACTGGGAGGGGTCTTTAATAGATCTTACCACATGTCAAAAATTAATTCTTTTATGTTTTGCCAAAAAATTAGATTTTGCTTTTTCTCTCCTAACATTATTTTCTCCTCTCAAGTGTACATTGCACTGTGTGATCAAAGAAACACACATTTTATGCCATTTGAGAGTAATTAAGTACAATAAAAATATGTTGATCCTAGTCATAAGATGTGGATTAGTTAGATTTAACAGATGAATGGAAAAACTAAAAAAGATAAAATAAGCTGATGTAGATCTGCACCGATTTTCTTGAAATGTGCTGTAGTTCCTCACATCACCACTGGGTGGAGACACCGAACACTGAGCAGCAAAGGTTTGATACACTTCAAACTGTCAGCTGAATCAGCTCAAAAAGTTGCATTCTGCAGATTTAATAAATTTATTTCTCTCAGTCAATTAAAAAAGGCACTACAACGTCTCCTCTACACACTGCTTATTTTGGCTTCTTTATCCAGAATCTTAAAATGACAGATGACAGGATTAATAAAAAAAAGGGAAAAGGGTTGCATTTTTTGGGAAGAGGGAAAAGTTCAAGATGAAGCTCTGGGAGAAAGAACAGGAGGGATGAATTTAGAGTATGACGATAATATATTACAGCGGCAAGCAATAAAGTTGACATTTACTTACTTTCAACTGTACTGGTGGAAATTATAACCTTGCTAAATGCTGTTTGTCTTCAACTGTAGTTACTGTTGATGCTACTCTTAGACCTTTGATTCTGCTTAAATGTTCTGTTTTAAAGGAAACCCGACACGATTACATGCAGGTACTCGACTCCAAACATCATTAAATGTTAAATATTCTTCTTTTCTAACCTCCATCAACCTTTTTGTCGGGGGAGTTCTCATCAGAAAAATAACACACAGAGAACCAGGTCAAGGTCTCATCTCTTTGCCCAATGTTCTTCATTTACTTCATTCATTGTTTAATGAGTACAGTGAGAGACAAATAAATACAGACAGAACAGCGGTAAAAGGGGGGGAGCAGAGGAAGCGTCGAAAGAGGAGAACTGGAGGAGAGGAAGAGATGGTCGAGTAAAAGGGACGGAGGAGGAGGAGGAGGAGCAGCAGGTTTGGAGCAGGACTACAGACGGGGAACAGAGTCATCGATCCTTCTGAACTCCTAAAAAAAAGTCCTGTAGTTAGGTGAAAACCGGAGCCACAAGGCGAAACTAGTTTTTAAATTCTGTATTCTTCTTCTGTTGAGATCTCAGCCATCCTACAAGCCTGATTCTACTGGAGTATAATGGCAACTGCGCTTCAACGATAATCAATTCAAGTAAAAATCCCAAGTGAGAATGTTGTTGCAGGTTGAGAAAAAAATAAAAATAAGAACAACAAAAAAAACCCCAAAAGAAAAACCAGAGGTGCCGGGTCAGTGAGTCAGGAAAATGCATGGAGGTAAAGACGATGCGAGAGAACCCTCACTCAGAAATCTGCCGAAAATAACAGGAACATACTTAAATCATTAAAAAGAATACAAAAGTTGCCTCGTTGCCTTTGTTTTTTTTGTTAGTTTTTACTTGAAAAAATACTTTAAAAAGTAACAAATCAACAGAAAACAGTAGTTGTGGTAGATAGAGCCAGACGTGATGAGAGGGCATATTCAAAACCAGACAGATTTATGAAAAGTGTGCTTGATTTAACCGGTTTCGTCTTCCAAATACAGAGTTAAATCAAACACGCTGAAATGTTTTAAACATGCCCTCCATCTGCTGAGCTCTGGGGTGAACATACATATGATGTGTGGGGGGAGGAGAGGGGAGGAGGGGACAGGGTTTGTTTTTCATTGACTAAAGGAGAAGATAGTTAGCAGGAGGGGATGTGGAGGCTGTTTTGTCAATATTAAGACTTGTCTGCTGATTTGAGGAGGTTTTCTTTGCTCCTTCTCTTCACGTCCCAGTTGTAGACTCGTGCCATGTCTGAGGGGAGCGTTGGGTTAAGGAACAACAGCAGCGGCGGCGGCACAGTGACAGCATCATGATTAGTCATAGTAAAAACAGAGTTTTCCATTTAGTGTTGGACCTGGAGACATATAGTAGCTGTAGTTTCCTGTTTTGGTCCCTTTTACAGAAAACTACAGAACTGTAAACTCAACACTGACTGTCAGGCTGGTAAATAAGCAAACTAATACAACACTATTCCTCAACATAGATTTAAAAAGGTCAGTTCACCCAAGTTATATAAAAACATTTTCATAAAACTACCTGTAAAATCTCTGGACATACCTTTTCATAAGAACTAAAGGTAAAGGTGATATAGAAATTCTGTTTCCATTATACAGTTTGTCCACTAGAGGGCACTGAAGTTTATTTTTTAACAGTAATGTTCACTTTAGTACATCTACTAGTCACTTAACATCTTTCTCTTAAAAAAAGATCCTTATTAAAAAGGTTTAATATTATGTAATCATGTAAAAAAAAAAAAAAAAAAGTAGTAAACATCCTTTAAACTCTCAAAAATCCATCAATAATGTGCAATTTATCTTCTTATTTTTCTGTTTTGCATGAAAGGTACAATGTGTTTTTTTCTCTACCATTTAAACTGATACCTCTTTGTTTTTTTTGTCCCAAACAACATCCTGTTTTTATGAGAAATACCATATCGGCCCGAATAGAAGGCGATGTATCGGCGAGTATCTATAATACTGGCTTATACAGAGAGCTGCATCATGTGTTTGTAGCCTTGATGAACGCTAGCAAGTGTTTCGAAGTCCGTTTATATTGAGTCTGTTAAGAGTCTGTCAGCACTAAAAGTGTTTGGTTAGTTCAGTTTAACCTGCAGGAGTTTCTGAAGGCTCGTGTAACATGTTTTCCTACAATGGAGGAAATAAAATTCATGACGAGTGAGTTTACTTTAGAAACAGATTGCGGACCGATCAGGCAGCCGAGAATCTCTGCTGTCACACTTGATGAGGAGCTCGAAAAGACACAAAGTCTTAAAAATGGTGAATGCCAGAGAAAATAATATCAATGCTTCCAACAATGACACAGGAGACTGTGAGTGAGTGACTGATTGACAAGTACACAAATTTGCACTTTACGTTCTGCTTTAATGGTGCTATTTCCCTTTTATAAGAGAAAATGATTTAAGGACGAGGACTTTATTCTCCTTTGATAAATAGTATCTTTGGGAAACTTTCCCAACAGTGTAAAAGTGTGTTTTTATCTTCATAAAGTATTTTTCTGAAAATGTGTTGGAAAAACGGGGGTCGTCTTTTATATTTGGGCCAATCAGTACATCACATGAGAAGTAAAGATGTAATTTTTAAGACCTTTAAATTGAATCATGTTGACATAAAAAAAACAGAGATTTGACTTAATGTACATTTTTTTTCTTGTTAATTTTGTTTTTCTTACCTGTGTTATCTTTTTTATTAACAATTGACAAAAAAAGAAAATCAAAATGTTCAAAGGGGGCATCACTAGAGAATAAACTTGGTAAAGTAATATATAAAACACACGAGTGAGCAGGAACAGCTTCACCGAACTTCCTGTCACTTTAAACCGGCTGTGAGCCAAACCTGCGTGGACTACAGGTCCAGGTGGAAGGATACTGACTTCGGTGGTGGTGAACTGGTCTCGCAGGAAATCCAGGTCATCCTCGAGTGTCTCTAGGTTACGAGATGCTGTGGACAGGTTCTTCTCTAGGAGAGCCTGGGCTTCGTCGATGTCGTACTCTAACATGACGTTAGCCTTTGGAGGGAGAATGATGATGAAGAAGAAGAAGACTATTGAGTTGAGAGTTTACAGCCTCACAGTGACAGTAACTTAAACCTCTTTCCAAACATCACATGCTGATGTCTTTTGTGACTTATATTCTGTATCTATAAAGTTCTTTGAGACGTAAATCAGAGCTCTACTTACTCCTAACCATAGGCAGACTTTATCGGTGGGCGGCACTGAGGCCTTGCAGTAAACATTGTCAGCCAATAGGAAGTGTGTTTCCATGGGGTCTGTGGTCTCCTGTGTAAAAAGAAAAAAAATGACAGCAAACTTGGTCAAAAACGGACTTTTCAGTTATTTTTTTAAACAAAGTTTGATCTTGAATTTTCTATCACACAGCTCTAATAGAGGAGAGATGAGCACTTGTCCAGAAGAAAGTTGTTAGTTGTTTATTTTCTTGATTAAATTGATTAGTCGGTTGGTTTATAAAATGTCTGAAAATTGTGAAAACTGATTAAGATATTTCCTTACTGTCACAGAAGACTCAATAAACCAGAAAATATTCATATTTGAGAAGCTGAAATCAGAAAATTTGGACGTTTTTTTCTCTTAAAAAAAAAAAAAGACTCAAAACTATTAATCGATTATCAAAAAAGTTGGTATAAGTTTTCTGTCGACTGATTAATTGATTAATCGTTGCAGCTCTAGCCACGACAAACCTGAACATTAAGAATAGTTTGTAGTTCATAAAGATTTATACGAACAAGAAAGATGATTTATTCATTTTTGTATAATTTAGTTAGTAAATTGTATTTGCAGCACATAAATCTTTTCATTTTAAACCTCTTAGATCAAGCTTAAGCAAGCTTGAAGCTCAACAGATACTTGATATTGTGACACATCAATGTTGATTGATAAGAAGGTGGAGAGAGCATAACTGAAGATTTCTACATTAAAACCTGACATGACCAATAAACTGCCTGCGTCTGTGCTGAAATGTGACGTTTTTTGTTAAGCAGCTGAGTTAAAACAGTCAAAGGTCTATTGATCCGGTTAGAAATTCCTTCTGTGATCCTTTTATTTTCATCTCGGGTCATTCGCGGATTATTCAGACAAGTTAAATCAACAACAAATTAAGACTGCAACACGTTTTACCCACCACACCGCCATCTCATAGCATAATACATTGATGTCATACCAGTTTAGCACAACTAGCAAGTTTTAAATGACTCCAATATAAGTAGTTAATGTACATAAGTCCTGTCAAGCTTCATCATGTGTCTGCTAATATTCCAGATGTTTGTACGAAATGTTTGAGAGAGAAAGGTGCTCTATTTTTTTTTTATAGGAATGTCCAAAGATCCAAAGTCCCTTTAAACATCAAACTCTGTGCTTGGAATATATCTGAAGGACTTTAAATACACTGTACATCGAAACACACTAATTTCGGACTTCTTCAAGCCAGGAGAGCTATTGATCTATGTTGGAAAAGTATAGACGCTCCAGCTTTTAGATTGTATCGGTCCGGAAAGACTAACTTACATTTTTAATGGCAAATAATGTCATGAAAGATGGGAATGTAGGCTTTAACTGAGAGGAATTAGTAAAGAATACAGGGAGGTATTTTGTTTTATTTGTATTCTATCACATACCGGTGCAAATTGAGTGCGTGTACGTGGGTGTTTGTGTTATATATGTGCATTTTCTGGTCTCAAACTGTTGTATTGTTACTGTGTGTTTCATGAGAAAATGACAACAAACATTTGTTCAAAGTTAGGTCACAAAAACGCACCTTTTTCTTCTGCATGTGCCGTAGGATTTCTAGCGTCTGTGTGATTTGTGGGATCTGGTTTTTCAACCTACGTACCCAGAGAGAAAGAGTCAGGAAAAAGAAAAAAAAAAACATGAAACAGTGTGTATTTCTGTACACCAAAGCAAAGCTAACTTCAAACAAGGGAAAACGAGATTAAAAGCAGCTTGAAATATATCACATGATGTAAAAATCACATGTAAATACAGTTAAAACAGCTGATAAATGCTCTTCTATTTGCAAATGATTAGATGTCCCTTTACACTGTTTAATTTTGAGCGGGACAGAGAAACTTGGTGTCTGTATGTTGTTACCTGAGTTTCTTCTGGGACAGGTTGAGCTCCATGTATTTATATTTCTGGTACTGTTCGTCCAGCTTCCTCAGCGCTGAGTCTGCTGTCTCATTGCCAGGCTGCTTCATAAAAGAGTCAACATCCTCCTGCAGAGTACAAACAGTGAGCCAAGACATTAAAACTGGAATGACACTGAGTTGTTAGAGTCAATAATCATATATCAGACAATCTTTGTTTAAAATCAAAACTTTTTTTTGATAAGAATCTCTTAAATTAGCTTTTTTTTAGCTTGATGAGATATACTGAGCAGGATATTTTCAGTGCTGTTAGGTGGACGAATGACGTAATGGTGAGACTGTTTCTAAATTAGCTGATAAATCACCCTATTCTGCACTTTGTTACTCATCAGCTCACATGCAAGCCAATATCAATAAACACTCAGCGAGCACTTTATTAGGAACAACTGTGCAATCTAGTGTAATCCAACACAACAGCGCTGCTATAAATTCTATCTTATGTTTAATCTTGAGGTCTTAGTGGATGGTGGTGGTATACTGTAGTTCATTAAATTGACAAGTGTTCCTAATATTTCGTCCACCCCATAAACATACATGAGGAGGGGAAACTATTAGGAATACTGTTCAATTTAAAGGATACGTTCACAATTTTTTTTAAGTCTTAAAACAGCTAGTTAGGTGCACATATGACGAGTGAACTGTAATCGTTCCTTCTGTTCTTACTGGCTGCTAAAAGATCCCCTTCACATGTGTTTTCAATGTAAGTGATGGAGGCCAAAATCCACAGTGTACACAGTCGCTTTCTGCAAAAATGCATTTAAAAGTTGATGTGAAGCTTATATGAGGCTTCAGCAGTCTGAGTTAGTCATATCAAGTGGATATCTGACACATTTACAGTCTTTTTAGCTTTAAATTCCCTCTTTGTGTTTCCCTGCTGAGACGTGAATTTCAACGGCCACATTAAGATAGACAAAGAATATATCAAGAATTAAAAAGGACTTTCAGTGGGATTTGGCAAAAACTCGTCCATGTGTTTATCTTCGGTCGATTCGACTACAGGTCTCTCTAAAATATCGATCGGACAGCTGCAGCTGATTCAGGACGCTGCTGCTCGAGACGTCACATCACTCCGGTTCTCAGATCTTTACACTGGCTTCCCTGTCTGTCAAACAATTGATTTCAAAATACTGCTGTTGGTTTATAAAGCACTGATCTGATGCTACATTATGAGCCGTCCAGACCTCTCAGATCGTCTAGGACAGGTCTCTTTTCTGTCCCCGGAGTCACACATGGAGAAGCAGCGTTCAGTTTTTATGCTCCACATATCTGGGGCCTCAAAAGTGTAGCCTATGTGCGCACAAAAGCTGAAAATGGCGTGTGCAAATGGTCAACGCAAAAGCCTTCATGAATATTGAGGTACAATCTGTTCCTGTGGAGAACGGCAGCATTAAAAAGAAGAAAGTTTGAGCGGCTGACGGCTGCAGCAGCTGGTAACGCAGTCGGAGCAACAAACGAAACAATTCATGAAATTAGACGTGATTAAAAGTGAAGATGTGGCAAGAGGGTACAAAGTAGCGCAGGCACGGCAACACCGAAGCTCACCGCTTTGGTATTTGTTAAGCATCTACTGTATATAGACACATACATGACTGATGAGACCACACACTCAATATGCCACAATCCTGGCATCATGCTGGCATTTCAGCAGCTGCACTGCTTCACAACCGAATGTGAGCACCATACAGCTCCTCTCCTCTGCGCTCTGGGAATGTGATGGTGAGACGTTTCATTAATAGTTCAATAATAAAAAATTTTTTTAAAAAAAAAATCACAAAAAAGGTGTTTATGGAATAGTTATGGCTGACTACAAGCACAAGCAACACTGCTGATAAAGTGGATCTATAGTAAACGTGTGATATGAAGTGAAGTGAAATGAAATACGCGAGAGGAATCATTATACAAACTGGCTTCGATTCACCACCAAAATGTTCGTATGTATGGGTCAGAGTTTCCGTACAGGTGAGCACATTCTCCTGTCCTTTTTGGTGGGAAGTGACGTATATATCTCAAAGGTAATAAATGAGGCCCCTGAAACAAACTCCCAGAAGATTTGAGGTCGTTGCTGCATTTTATCAGCTAAATCAAATTTGAGGCCTTTGATTAATATCTCGCGCTGTAACTTTTACTCTCCTGTTTTATTTGCCTTAATCTATTTTTATCTTATTTTTACTTTCTATTTAACTGTATTTAAATGTCTTTTTTTTATATTAACTTGTGTTTCTTTTACATTTTGCCTTGAAGCCTTTTATGTTTTATGTAAAGCACTTTGAACTGTCTTGTTGAAGTGTGCTATACAAATTAACTCACCTTGCCTTGAGCTGCAATGGAAGAGCAGGAACAAAAAGAGGAACTTTGGCACTAAAAAAGACTGTAACATCGAAAGATGACTTTATTTGACTCATTTGGTCAGCTGAAGCTTTATATTAGCTTCAGATAAACTTTTAAATACATTGCATATCTGGTATGTACATTATGAAGGGATCTTCTAATGGTCAGTATGAACAGGAGGAATGATTATAACCAGAAAAACCTATTTCAATGTTCATTTGGGCACCTGACTGTTGTTTTATGACAGTACATCATCACCACTTACTACGACCTCAATGTTTCAGACAGAGGCTAAACTGAAGGGCTTCATAATGACCTAAATAAGATGTTTTTAACTATAAATAATGATAGATATTCCAGTAGAGCCCTAAAATATAAATATAAACCTTCAAATGTGCATGATACATCCCCTTTAAGTGGCCATACACCTGGCAGCCAACAACCCAAACATGTTTTAACGCATAATTTTAATCCCTTTAGGTAGAAATCCTCAACAATGATGAATTATTCCTCCATAAACTGTTTTTATTTAGTGTTAGCCTGGCTCCTCCACTGTGATATATTACCTAACAATGAATGGAGGAGAAGCAGGAAGCTAACGCTACTTTAAATGACAGCAGCAGATTTATTAGCACAGCTAGGTTGATTGACAGACGTTTATTTAGCTATAATGAGCTAAAAATGTAAAGTGGAAATGAGGTACAGGCTGCTGTGTCCATAGATGGCAGTGAGCAACCGCCCCACTTGTGTTAGCTCTCTCGCTAGCTTAGCTAACTTAGCATGACGCGCCCACACGCCGGTTACAAGTACAAACGCGTCTTTTTAACGCTGCCGACATGTTATAGTGAGACATTTCAGAGGGTTTACGCACCACAAACACCGCTTCAGGGATCCCGAGATGCTTTCTCTTTGTCGCCTGTACTGCATTGCTGTTGTCTATGGTCGCTGCCATGCTGGAGAGAGGCTACTCCTTTCTTCCTTTACGTACAAGACTCTCTGTGCGTCAATACGTCTCCCTGTGCGTCAACACGTCTCTGTGCGTCCGTCTCAAGAAGAGAGTCGACGCTCAGCTCCCTCTAGTGGTCACAGGCTGCTTACTACAACTAACAGTGTTTGCAGAAGTATTCAGATCCTTCACTTAAGAAAAAGTACCAATACAGCAATGTAAAAATACTACATTACAAGTAAAAGTCCTGCATGAATGTAAAACTATTAAAGTATTAAAATAAAAGTAGTGTTTTGGTCCCTCTGACTGATATATTATTATATATGAAATCATTAAATTATTAATACTGAAACATCAGTGTTAGAGCAGTGTGTTACTGTTGTAGCTGCTGGAGGTGGAGCTAGTTTCAAATACTTTATATACAGTTAGCTAGTTTAGTCCAGTGGTTCCCAACCTAGGGGTCGGGCCCCTCCAAAGGGTCATCAGATAAATCTGAGGGGTCATGAGATGATTAATGGGAGAGAAAAGAAGAAAAAACAAAGTTCTGATACACAAAGCTGTTTTCAGTTTTTGGAAACTTCTCTAATCTTTGATTTTTGGGTGAAATATTGGACCATTTGAACATTTATTGAAATGAAAGCATGTGAGAAGTTTAGAGGGAAAAATCACTATTTGGTGGAGCTGTTAACAACTCACAGACATCTGAAATGTGACCCCGACTACACACTGCTTTTTGTAAGACGTCAAAAACCAAAAAAGGTTGGAAACCACAGGTTTCACCTTTAACAATGTGTTGTATTTTAAAAGCTTGTTATATTATCCATTGTGTCAAATCTTCATCTGAAAAGTAACTAAAACTGTCAAATAAATTTAGTGGAGTAGAAAGTATAATATTTCCCTCTGAAATGTAGTGGATTGGAAGTATAAAGTAGCATCACATGGAAATACTCAAGTAAAGTACAAGTACCTCAAAATTGTACATGAGTACAGTACTTGAGTAAATGTACTTAGTCCGCCACTGGCTACTAATGTATCTAGTATTTCTTCCTCTACAACTACTGTTTTCAGAGTCAGATATTAAAGTCCCCTTCCACTCAAAAATGCGCTTTTCTTCTTGTTCCTTCAGTTGGATGTTTGAGATTTACTGCACAGAATGATGTACGTGCAGAGTTTGACACTATTTTCTGCTGAAAATGAAAAGTTTCTTTGTGCTTGAATCTGATTTTAAGGGGTTGGCCTGTAAGAATGATTTGTGACATTGCAACTAGTTTGGAAGCCAATCCTGGTCAAATATTCAATTTATACAAATGTGATGTGGAAACTTGAAACCTCCAGTGCACACATTAAGAATAGATATTACAGTGAAGTAGGAGATATCTTGTGTTCAGCAGTTAAACATCTCAAATGAAAAATATTTGCATATTCCTAGAATCTGGTATTTTTAACGAGGGAGAAGGAGTAGATGACATTTTAAGGATTTTAAAGTGGGAATTATACTTTTTTTTGTGGAAAAACCATATCAGGCACACACTGTTGTTCCAAGCAGAGTATTTATGTCTTAATACATGTCTGGAAGGGATCTTTAAGAAATGGGGAACTAGACAAAAAAAGTCAGTTTCAAAATTCTAAAAGATCCCCTCCAGACATGGAGGATATGATAATGCAAATATGTTTTTTCCCCAGATGTTTAATTGCAGCACACAAGATGTCTCCTTGTTCACTGTAAAGTCTGTTATCAGTGTTTGTGCACTGGAGGCTTCAAGTGTCCACATCACACTCGTGTAAGTTGAATACTGGACCAGGATTGGCCTCCAAACTAGTTGTGATGTCACAAATCATGCGTACAGGTCGACCCCTTAAAATCAGATTTAAGCACAGAGAGATTTTCCACCTTCAGCAGATAAATGTGAACACAGTCTTTTAACGTCAAACTCTGCACATACATCATTCTGCACAGTGAAGCTCAAACATCAAACTAAAGGAACAAGAAGAAAAACATATTTTTTAGTCTATGGGGACTTAGTAATAATATTTATCTATCCAATGAACCGCTGAGACTGGGATGTAATGTTAACCACAATAAGTGCAGCTATTGTGATATTGAAATTGAAACTACAGATCATTTATTTTTCTATTATATGTGACATTCTGGGAGGATTTACAGGACTGGCTGTCAACCAAAAGCCAACTATTTGCTCCTCTCACAAGAGAGTTTGTGTTTGGTATTAACATGGGAGACATTAAGAGTGACTTGATATTGAAGCTCCTGGCAAACATTTTTCATCCATGTATCTAGATGGAGGAAAATGAAGCCCGCTTTTTTCCTTGGGACCTTGTGGACATTCTTCTCGTTGCTTTGAGATGAATGAAAACAGAACATGCCAAGTCATCACAATATTTGAGACGTCTAGAGCAACTACATGGAAGAGTGCAGAGACTGGTGGAAAGAGGCTAGAGGTGACACCATGGGCCTCTGAGGTGTTTACTGTTTTTATGCCTTGATGCTTGTTAATGAATCTTTTTCAATAAAGAAGAAGAAAAAAAACTACTATCACTACTGATAGAGCTTCTTTTACTTACTACTTTACAAGACCTACTACTACAACTGTATATGATAAGATGAACTATGATAAGATGAGATCATGATTGTTTGTGCCTACAGTGAAAAAAAAAGAAATATAGTCTATATTCTACATACCTAAAATAAAAACATACATGGTAAAAATTGTATGAAATGAAACATTCAAGTAAAACAGTTTGAAGAAATATCCCTCTACTTCCAACGAAAATCAAGTTTCCTAGAACGCAAAGAATAACTACTCAAGAAATGACTCAAGTACAATTTTGAGGACCTTGAACTTATTAGGCAATCTCCATTTTATTTAACTTTATACTTCCACTGTAGGAAAATATGTCTTAATTTGTTGATTCAAAACTTGTTTACTGAGTTGCAGAAGATTGATAAAGCAACAGCTGTGTTGAAAGTCAAACAACAACACAAGTCAAGAGTCTACAGCAATGCAAGCATCTGTGAGGCTTTTGTACTGTACTGCTGCTTTACTGGCTGATGGGTTTAGCTACTGCTACTTTACTGGCTGATGGGTTTAGTTCTGCATGGATTTGGTCATAAACCAAAGTATTGCACAAATATGGCTACAAATGTGAACCTTGTGGCGCTTTTCAGAGATGGAGGCTTGTGGATTTTGGTCCCCATCAATTACACTGTAGGTGCATTATGAAGTCAGTATGAACAGGAGGAATGATTACAGCAAGAAAAAACTATTTCATTGTTCATTTGGGCTCCTGAATGTTGTTTTAAGACAGTTGAGTTGAAAAGTTGTGAACCGTCCTTAAACATAAACATGCTAACATGCTCACAATATCAGTGCTGACATTTGCAGGAATAATATTTAATTTGATTTAATTTAATTAATGTTTTCCCCAATTCTAGTTAAGTGTGTTAGCATGCTAATATGTGATAATTGGCACTAAACACAAAGTACTGTACTGCTACTTTACTGGCTGATGGGTTTAGTTCTGCATGGATTTGGTCATAAACCAAAGTATTGCACAAATATGGCTACAAATGTGAACCTTGTGGTGCTATAGAGGAAAAGTTGAGGGATCAACAAAGTTATTAGGATACATCCTCTGGGAACACTGACTGTGCCAAATTTCAAGCTAACTCACTCTGAAGGTTGTAAGATATTTTGACTTTGAAAAACTGGTAGTCTGTATATATATTTTTGAAAAAAATCTCCACACACCTGAGTATGTGACAGGTGCATCGGAGGAAGATGCAACTTGAAAACAACGGGCCTCATTCACCAGCCGTCCTTAAAAAGAAAGTTCTTCTTAAAACCCACTTATGCAGTTTTCACGAAGATTCTGACATTCACCGATGTTTTCTTATTTGAGATTTGTTCTTAGTTAAGAACAGAGTCTACTCACACTCAAGAGCACACTTATGCACGTTTGAGTGTTGACATGTTTGTCCAAAATAATCTGTTATTACATTTTCTTCAGTTCAACAGTTGTATAATATTATGGGATTTAAATTACAATCAAAATGTTATCATTTGTAATATTTGTAATAATTATTTTACAAAGCATTATGGTTTTAAAACACAAACGAGGATGTCCGTCCTCAACCACTCCTGGGACTATAGACTTACTGTCCAAGTTTGACAGCAATTAATTGCTTGTTTGTAAATAAAGGCTTTAAAATTCATTTAACTTTTACAGTGTTATTATTCATAGCTTACAATTAATCTCAAGATTTGTACTATTATTATTATTTGTACTCATTTCTTCAAGTGACTCGGAGATTTTTGCCAGTGTCGAGGCTATCTGTGAAAGTGTTTGGGCCATTTTCTCTTGTTTTGGGTGTTTCACAATTATGCAATGTTGGTCTAAGCTGCAGAAGCAAATGTTTTAATTTTGAATACAAACTAATCACTCAGATAAATTACCATTTATTGTGTTATTAAACACATATTGAAGAGGAGAACACTTATTCACAAAAATAATCACCTGCCTTTAGGTTTTACACACTGGTGTTTACATGTTAAATGTGTCACATGTTCAATGGTTTTACAGCTACAGCTTTGTACTGTCAAATTGTATCAATTCTGAAAAAACAGCTTAACTTCTGGTTATGATATAGGAGGTGGCCTAGAAGATGAAACCACTGTGCTGGAAAAATGACAGTAGAAGTGTTCTGTTGGAGAAATCACTAAATTGTATTAATATTTGGATGATGGTTAATCCAGTGTAGAAGTCTGTTCAACTGATCAGTTTTGCCTTTAAAGAACATGATGCACTCTTGACCCTGTCTGTTGACCTTTATATGTTGTAATCACATTGTTCTGTTTTAAAGTAAGATGTTTCTTGCTTGTGTAGGCAAATTAATGTCTAGTTTGTTAGGAATAAAGAAATAGAAAGGGTTATCTGAAGTGCATGATACA